>NW_022900930.1:22046084-22054076 GCF_012274545.1 Fukomys damarensis
ATATAGTCTAGATAATAGTCCTTTGTCTGAGGAGCAGCTGGTAAAAATTTTTTCCCACATTGTAGATTGTCTCTTAGTTCTGTTGATGGTTTCTAAACTTGCTGGAAGATAAGTTAGGCAGAACTCTGGAAGACATGGGCATAGGAAAAGACTTTATGAACAAATCCTCAGTAGCACAGGAACTAGCAGAAAGAATCAACAAAGAACTAGCAGAAAGAATCATTAAAAAGCTTCTGCACTGCATTTTTCATATATTTATTTGCCATTTCTACTTTTTCATCTGAGAAATGTCTATTCATTTCAGATACCTATTTTTGAATTGAGTCTTTAAATTTGGAGGTTCTGTTTTTTTTAGTTCTTTACATATTCTAGACATTAGTCCTTTGAGGAACAGCTGGAAAAATGTTTTTCCCACCTGGGTAGTTTCTTCACTCTATTGGTGGTTTCTTTTGCTGCACAAAAGTGTGTGTGTGTGTGTGTGTGTGTGTGTGTGTGTGTGTGCGCGCGCGCGCTTTAATAAGATGAGATCCAAGTTGTTGATTCTTTGTGATCTTTCCTGTGTGGCTGGGTTTTGTTCATAAAGTCTTTGTCTGCACTTATGTCTTCAAAAGTTCTACCTATTGTATCTTCCAGTAGATTTACTGTTTCTTTTTAAAATTTAGATCTTTGATTCATTTCAATTTTAGTTTAGTGCATGGGGAGAGATGTGGGTCTAGTTTTAGCCTTTGGCATATGAAAAGCCAGTTTTTCCAGTGCTATTTATTAAAGAAGATATCTTTCTATCAGTGAAAGTGTTTGGCCCCTTTGTCAAAGATAAAGTGGCTGAGTATGTTTGGCATTGTTTCTGGATCTTCTAGTCTGTTCCACTGATCCCCAGGTCTGCCCCCAACCCAATATCATGCTATTTTTATCACTGTAGTTTTGTACTATAATTTCAAAGTAGGGGTTGTGATGCTTCCTGCCTTGCCTTTGTTGCCCAAAATTGCTTTTGCTATTCTAAGTCTTTTCTCATTTCAAATGAATTTTAGGATTGTTTTCTCTAATTCTGTGAGGTATGCTTTTGGTATTTTGATCAAGATTGCAGTAAATTTGTGTAACAATTTTGAGATTATGGCCACTATATTGGTTCTTTTTTTCCCCCAGAACTGGGATCAAACTCAGGACCTTGTGCTTGCCAGGAAGGCACAGTGCCACTGAGCCTCATTGGTTCTTCCTACAAAAAACAAGGGATATCTTTGCATTTTCTGATATCCTCTTTGATCTCCTTTTTCAGAGTACTATAGTTTTCAATGTAAAGGTCTCTCATTTATTTGGATGCTATTGTGAAAGATGTGGTTTCTTTAATTTCTCTCTCAGTGAGTTTGTTATTTGTGTAAAAGAATGCTATTGATTTTTTTAGACTTTTTAGTGTTGGCTTTGTATTTGGCTGAATTTGGTTATTAAATCTAGAAGTGTTTTAGTGGAATTTTTTGGATCTTCTATGTAGTGTATCATGCCACCCACTAGTAATGATAATTTAACTTCTTCCTTTCTTGTCCTTATTCCTTTTATTTCTTTCTCTTGTCTAATTGATTCTCTCTCAGTGTTTGTTATTTGTGTAAAAGAATGCTATTGATTTTTTTAGACTTTTTAGTGTTGGCTTTGTATTTGGCTGAATTTGGTTATTAAATCTAGAAGTGTTTTAGTGGAATTTTTTGGATCTTCTATGTAGTGTATCATGCCACCCACTAGTAATGATAATTTAACTTCTTCCTTTCTTGTCCTTATTCCTTTTATTTCTTTCTCTTGTCTAATTGCCCTGGCTAATGTTTCCAGAACTATGTTGAATAAGAGTTCTGATAGTAGACATCCATGAGTTGTTCCCAATTTTAGAATGAAACATTTCAGTTCTTGATTATTTAGTATGAGGTGGGGTGTTGGTTTGTCATAGATGGCTTTCATCAGATTGAGATAAAAACCATCTATTCCAATTTTCTATAGGGGTTTCATCATGAATGGGTGTTGGACTTTGTGAAATGCTTTTTCTGCATCTACTGAGATGATTGTATGGTTTTTGTCCTTGGCTCTGTTAATATAGTGCATTATATTTATTGGTTTGTGTATTCTGAATCATCCTTGGATCCCTGGGCTGAATCCTACACAGTTATGATGTACAATCTTCTTGAGGATTTGCTGCATTCTATTTGCCAGTATCTTATTGGGGATTTTTTGCATCTATGTTCATTAGGGAGATTGGTCTGTAGCTTCTTTTTTTTTTTTTTTTCCTTAAATCCTTCTTTGGTTTTGGTATCAGGGTAATGCTTGCTACCAGGAATGAGTTTGCGAGTATTGCTTCCCTTTCAATTCTGTTAAAGAGTTTCAGGAGTAGTGGCACTAGATCTTTTCTAAATTCCTTGCAGAATTCAGCATTGAATCTATAAGGACCTGCATTTTTCTTTGTTGGTAGGTTTTTAGTTATATCTTCAATTTCATTGACTGATATTGGGTTAGATTCTTTATATCTTCTTGATTCAGCTTTGGAAATTCATATGTATCTAGGAATCTATTTCTTCCATATTTTCCATCTTATTAGAATATAGATTCTCAAAATAGGTATTAATGATCTTCTGGAATTCTGCAAAATCTGCTGTGGTTTCACCTTTTTCATTCCTAACTGCAGGGATTTGAGGCTTTTCTTTCCTTTTTTGATAAGGTTGCTAAAGGTTTATTGATTTTGTTTAATCTTTCAAAGAATCAGCTCTTTAATTCACTGATTCTTCATATTGTTTTCTTAGTCTCAACTGCATCATTTTCTGCTTTAATCCATATAATTTCCTTCCTTGTATGATCTTTCAGCTTGATTAGCTCTTCTTATTCTAGAAACTTGAGGTTCAACCTTTAGGTAATTTATTTGAGGTCATCTTATTTTTCTGATAATTACTGCTATAATTTTCCCTTATAGGACTGCTTTTACTGAATTCCATAAATTCCAGTATTTTGTATTGGTATTATCATTTAATTGGAGAAATTGTCTAATTTCTTCTTTAATTTCATCTATGACCCATTTATTGTTCAGAAAGCAGTCATTTAATTTCCACGTGTTTATGAGGTTTTTGTGGCTTCTTTTGCCATTGATTTCCAATTTCATTGCACTATGATCTGATAATATGCATGGGAATAATTTCAATTCCTTTGCACTTACTTAAGCATATTCTTTGAGCTAATTTGTCAATATTTGTTTTATATAGTTGAATGCAGTGGTATTTGGTGCATATATACTTGTGATTGTTATCTATTCCTCTCGTATTATTATTCCCCTAATGAGGACATAGTGACCTTCTTTGTCTCTCTTGATCAGTCTTGCTTCAAATCCACATTGTCCGCAAATAGAATATCTACCCCTACTTTTTTTTTCTGAATTCCTGTCACATGGAGTATTGTTTTTTCATCCTTTGACTTTCAGTCTATGAATTTATTTTTGAGTTAAATGCATTTATTGTATACAACATATTGGTGAATCTTGTTTCTTGATCCATTCTTCCAGTCTGTTTCTCTTGATTGGTGAAATGAGTCAATTTAAATTGATGGTAACAACTGATACGTATTGACTTTTTCTTGTCATGTTATTTTCCTTTTGTTGGTTCTCTTTCTTTTCCTTCTGTTTAATTACTTGCCTTGTCTTGTGTATTAATTCTGTTGGAGTTTGTGGAGTTGTAGTCTTCATTATCCTTTTTTAAAAGGAATATCCTTCAGAATACTTTGGAGTGCTGGTCTGGTGGTCATGGGTTTCTTCAGGTGTTCTTTGTCATGGTAATATCTTATTTTTCCATTAATTTTGAAAGATAGTTTTTCAGGGTAAATCAATCTGGGGGCTGTTTTTTGAACTTCAGCCCTTGCACTTGCCAGGCAGGCACCAGAACCACTGAGCTAAATCCCCAGCCCGAGGCTGTTTTCTTTTAAGGTATGAAATACTTTACTCCAAGCTCTCCTTCACTTAAGAGTTTGTATTGAAAAGTCTGCTGTAGTTCTGACAGGCTTTCCTTTATAGGTGATTTGTTTCTTTTCTCCAACAGCTTTTTTTAGTACTGGGGATTGAACTCAGGACCTTGCACTTGTGAGGTGGTGGCACCACTGAGCTAAAGCCCTAGTCCTAACAGCTTTGAATATTCTGTCTTGTGTTAAATTTCTGAAATCTTGACTATTATATGTCTTAAGGTAGATTTTTTTTTATCATGGCTAATTGGAGTTCTAATATGTCTCATTTATCTGTATGTCAAATTCTTTTTCCCTGCTTGGAAAGTTTTATGCCACTGAATACATTGTTTTATGTCATTTGCTCTATCTCTTGCTTTTTCTTTGACTCTAATCAATCTTATGCTATTCTTCTTTGCATCATCTAGTAGCTATTGGATTGATTTTTTTTTCATGATCCCTTGCTATTTTTAAGAAATCTTTCTTTTCATGATTGCTAACCACAATCTTGCCTTCTACATCTGATATTCTGTCCTCACATTGTTTCATTCTGCTTTGTATACTTTTTTGTTTGTTTGTTTGTTTGTTTGTTTGAGACAGGGTTTCACTGTGTAGTTGAGACTGACCTGGAACTCACTATGTAGCCCAGGCTGGTCTGGAAGTCACAGCGATCCTCCTGCCTCAGCCCCATGAGTGCTGGGATTACAGGTATGCACCACCACACCCAGACTGCTGTGTATTCTTTCAATAAAAGTTTTAATCTCCTGGATATCTGATTGAATCTGTTTCATGGATTTCATTTCTTTCTATGTTTGGCATTCACAGTTTCCATCATTTTCCTAAGCTCCTCTATTTTTAAAAAATCTGTATGTTCTCTAGATTCACTAATCATGTGCTTCATTATGGTAATCATCTTTGAAGTTATCTGAAAAATTACTTCTCCTTTGATTTTTTTGTAATACCTCATACATTTGCTTTGCTACTTTAGCTGTTATTACTTCAGAGTCCAGATAGGTGACTTTTGAATTGCTCCCCTGGGTTTGCCTTTGGCGAGTTGGTATTCTGGGTTGCATCTTGCTTCTATGTCTTCTCATTTCCTATTTTTTACTTTAATTCCTGCATTGATTCTTGTAAATTGTTTATGGTAGGTACCTTTTTTCCTGGTATCAAGAACACTTACATATGACTACTTCTTAGAGAATTGTTCCAGGTGTAGCTGGCTTTTGAGTTTTGAGTCTGTTCAATATCCTACCTCTTTAATTTATTGGGAATGAGAATTTGATGCCTATTTGGCTAAACCCCTGGTTCTGTGGCATTGGACTATAGTATTGCTTATGATATCAGGCAATCCCAGTCTTGAAATACAAGGAAGAACAACTGATTCGAACAATTAATGTCACCTTGCCTTAAGTAGTACAATCAGTAATAACAATAGCATTGAACGTAACCCAGAAAATAATAAGCTATAGTAACTATTAATTTTCCCCCTTACTGGTATGTATGAATAAGATTTGGAGTTACGTAACAAAATCTAAAATAAACCACAAAATTGTGTACAATAAATATTCTCTCCTTATGGTAATTTTACCCTCAGGGGAGAAAATTTTAAAGGGGTTAGGGGAAGAAATAGAGAAATAGAAGAGAAAAGGATTAGAAGCAAGGCTGGTGGATAAAGGCAGATTATGCAAGCTTTGGAAATGAGTGAAGAAAATTGCTTAAAAAGCTATGGCATTAATACACATCAACAATACCTTTACAATTTCATGTGTTTAAAAATTATGTAAATTAGTTTGATATAAACATCTTTATGTTTCTTTTTACTTCTATCAGAGTAGAACCTGTTTTTTTGTTTCTTTGTTTGTTTGTTTTTAATAGCTCTGTGTTTCCAAAATTGTGTGGCATAGGACCTGGGTAACACAGAAAATTTCGTGTAAGTTATTTTAAAGTTTGGAGGGAGATAGGCATCTGTTGAACCATAGGAATCAGAAATTTGAGAATCTCTGGATTAGAAAGATTAGTGGGTGTGAAATATAAATTAAAATGTTGAACCATAGGAATCAGAAATTTGAGAAAGATTAGTGGGTGTGAAATATAAATCAAATAATAATAATAATAATTATATTAATTTATAATAATTGAGAATTCCTTATTTACTATCATCCCTCCATTTGCAGATGAGACAAGCAAGGTCTGGAAAGGTTAAAATCTTAAAACTAGTGAGGCCTCCTGCCTGCTTTACAAGTGGTGTAAGTAAAATGATCTTGATACATCTGTTGAGGTTTCCATTCTTAGGCTGCTCTTCCTGTCTCTTGGCTTTGAGTCAGAGAGCAAAGCTTTTCAGGCCCAGCTTGGCCACATGACAGCCTCTATATCAGCTAAAGGACTCACAAGGGACTTACCCTTGTGCACTGGAACTTCCTCATTTGTAAAGGAGTTAAGATAATGATAACAGTATATAATAGGTAAAAGCTGAATATTTTCAGAAATCAGTGAAAACCATACTTTAAAATACCTCAGAAATTATTTAGTGCTTTATAAATCATTGGTTCTGGTAATGGTATTTAAATAATCATATATTCACCATGTACCAGGGAGATAAAAAAGATAAAGAAAATCACTCCTGCATTTAAGAGGCTTGCCTCTCCTGCAGATGAGAAATTAAATAAAAATTGACAAATCAAAGATCATGACTAGGCACAAGGTGAGTGTAGGAGAAGTCTACTAAGCGGGGTAGAAAGTCCTTGCAGAAGAGGCAAGCCTTCCGGTCAGCCATGGAGGAAAACGAGGCCATGAACAGGGGAGTGGTGTGTGTGTGTGTGTGTGTGTGTGTGTGTGTGTGTGTGTGTGTGTTTTGGGGGTGAACCTTTGGGGCCTGCACCAAGAAAAAGAGGTGGCCGGATGTGGTGACACATGCCTGTAATCCTGGCACTCAGGAGGCTGAGGCAGGAGGATCACTGTGAGTTCAAGGCCAGCCTGGGCTATATAGTGAGTTCTAGGTCAGTCTCAACTACATAGTTAGACCCTGTCTCAAAAAAACAAACAAACAAACAAACAAAAATACAAAAAAAAAAAAAAAAAAAAGGATTGCTCCAGTGCCCGGGAGGTAGCATGGGTCCCTATCCACTGCAGGAAGGAGAGCCACGCCTTCTCCCACCCCAGCCGCTGTAGCTCCAGTGCCAGGAAGGTAGCCTTGCAGGTGCCCCTGAACCCTCATAACTCACCTTACACTCTCCCCCCCATGTGCACTCTCAGACCTCCTGACTGTGCCAGTTTTTGGACCCACTCTGCATAGGCAGAGGTGGTCATCAAGGGTATTTTTCTGAGTTCCTAACTTTGAACATTTTTAAAGAAAGGGTGTGGGAAACCTGTAGTAGAACGGTGTGGAGTTCAACCATTCAGAAGGTTGGGGAACTCAATCTGGGCCTTGCAGCCTAGGTCAGTCATCATGGGGTTCAGCCATCAGCCAGCTGAGACCAGGGGTCTTGCATCCTAGCTCTGTCTGAGTCATTAAATGGTAAATACACTATATTGAAATTTTGTTCACTGCAGACATGTTCTGGACTGCTTCTTGATTTCAATTTAATTCAAATGATTTAAGGGTGATAGACCAGTGACTACCACAGGTGGAGTTTCCAAGTTGTGCTTGATCTTAATGTGTTGCTGATTGTATCAGTTGGGATAAAGCATTTCAGTTGATTTGATGAGCTGTTTTCTCTGGTGTTATGAAGATGAGAATGTCTGTGGATCGTTAGAGACCCAGAAGCTAGGGTGCAACTATATCAGGAAGATTTAGGTGATAACCCAGAGATTAAACCAAGGACAGTCCAACAACAAAAATAAAAATGAGAAAACACTTTGTGAGACACAAAGACAGACTTCCAGTTCACCAATGGCAAACAGTAGGGCAAATGAGGATGAAAAGGCTGATAGTGAACCACCAGGACACCCTGAACTCAAAGCACAGGAAGTAACAAAATAGATCAATCAGGCTCTAGAAAAATTCAAAACAGAAATAATTTCGCAGATAACCATAGAGATAGT
>NW_022900930.1:22055463-22074192 GCF_012274545.1 Fukomys damarensis
ATAAATATATATATATTGAATTTTGGGAAACTTTAACAGTGCTGTCAACTTTGGAAAAGTTATCCCAATTTACTTTGTTGAGTTGGCATTGTACAGAAATGGACAGTCATATTGGTCTAGAAATGTTAATTTATTTTTTTTTCCACGTGTACGGGGGTAACACATCATACTAAATATGTAAGGTCATATCTACATGGGTTTGCGTACAGAAACTAATAAAGTATTCTCTAAATAATGAAAAAAAGAATAAGATAAGACTATAAGAGCAAGAAACAATTTAAATATGTTCAGGGACCATTTTCATCTCCAGAATTAAGGATTATTTTAATCTTACATCATCGCCTTTTCTCTTTTACTTTATTTTTTAGTTTTATTTTAGGATTCTCTATTTTTAATGTTTGTACAGAGATGTCTTTAACTGAAATACCGAACAGTTTCTCTGGTGTGAAAAACTATAATAGGACACAGGATCCTAATGAGATAATTAATAATGTGAAATAGGAAGTAAAGGGCTAAAGGTGTAAGGAACGTGGGAAGGTGGGGGAAAGGTAATAAGGGAGAGGAAAAAAATATGAGAAACTGAAAAAATGGAAATAAAGTTTTTGTAAATGGGGAGGGGAGGAGGGGGTGAAGGGATGGCAGGCACAAGGGGAAAAAATGAGAATCAAGACCTATTATGTAAAGGTACAGGATCCCTATGATGAAGATAACTGTATTGTATACCTAGATTGTACCAATAAACTCAGTAAAAAGAAAAAAAAGAGAAAAAAGTAAGAAAGAGGTGAAGGGCAGAGTGACTCCAAGTATCATTCAATACAGGTGCAGAAAGGAGAAGAGGAGACAGATGAAGATCACCAATGGGAGAGTAAATGTGGATGCTGGATCCTAGTCATAAAGGATCTGATATTCTTTCAAAGGAGTGGACATTACCCTGGAAAACGAGTGATGGGTTTCATGTGCAGAAGAGATGCAGCTCAATGTACAATTTGAAGAGCACTCTTTATCCTTTTCTAATAAGGAAATTCTGCAGCTTCGGAAAATATCAGAGCTATGTCTATATAATGCCTCTTGTATGGCATTTTATTACAAGGGGAAACACAATCCTTAATATAAATTTTTTAATTCATTAGGTTTACTGGTACATTTTAAGTATACAATGAAGACATTCATCATTGGGAATCTGTACCTTTATATGATATATCTTGGTTCTTATTTTTTCCCCATTCCTCTGACCTCTCTTCACCCCTTCCACCCCTCCCTATTTACAAAGACTTTGTTTCTTTGTTTTCCTTTTCTCGTATTTATTCCTTTCCCTTCCCGTACCACTCCCAGTTTCCCCTCCTCTTTGGGCCTTATCTTCTTATTTCAAATTATGTATTATACATTTTGATTCTTATTTACACTTTCAGTTTCTCATGCCAGAGTAAGGATTTGGTATTTACAGATGTGTGTCCTATTTAATGAACTTGAGTGTGACCTCAATGTGCATCCATTTAGCTATAAATGTCTAATTTCTCATTCTTTATGGTTGAGTAGTACTCCATTTTATTTTTTAAAAAACCCACATCTTCTATATCCAGTCACCAGTTGATGGGTAATTGGGCTATTTCCAAGTTTTATCTATTAGAAACTGTACCACTATAAACATGGATGCACATATATTGCTGCAGTATGATTATTTTAATTCTTTTGGGAAGATACCCAGCAGGGGAATAGTTGGGTCAAATGGTGCCTCTATTTTGGGTCAAGTGGGACCTCTAGTCCTAGTTCTTTGAGGTATCTCCATACTGATTTCCACAGCAGTTGAACCAGTCTACGCTCCCACCAGTAATAGAGAAAGGTTACTTTCTCCCCAAAACCTGGCCATCATTTATTATTGGTTGATGTCTTGATAGCAGCTATTCTTTCTGGGGTGAGGTAGAATCTCAGTTTTTATTTGTATTCTCAAGTGACCAATGATGCTGAACAATTTTTCATATGTTTCTTTGCTTTTTCTCCTTCTTTGTTTGAGAAATGTCTGTTCATTTCAGATGCCCATGTTTGGATTGGGTCTTTAAATTTGGGAAGTCTGGTATTACTAAAAGTTCTTTATATATTCTAGATAATAAACCTTTGTCTGAGAAACAGATGGTAAAAATTTTTTCCCACGTTGTGGGTTGTCTCTTCACTCTGTTGGTAGTTTCTCTTTATATGCAGAAGCTTTTTAATAAGATGAGATCCCAATTGTTGATTCTTTGTGCTACTTCCCATGCTACTGAGACTTTTTCATAATCTTTTCCTATGCCAATATCTTCAAGAGTTCTATCTAATCTCTCTTCTAGCTGGTTCAATGTTTCTGTTTTAATATTTAAATATTTGATCCATTTTGATTTTAGTTTACTGCATGGTGAGAGGTATAGTTCTAGTTTTAATCTTTGGCAAGTTGAAACCTAATTTTTCTGCACCATTTATTAAAGAGGCTATCTTTCCTCCAGCAAGCTTGTTTGGCTCCTTTGTCAAAGATGAGGTGACTGAGTATGTCTAGAGTTATTTCTGCATCTTCTGATCTATTCCACTAATCCTCAGGTCTATTTCTCTGCCAGTAGCATGCTGTTTTTATCACAGTAGCTTTGTAGCGTAGTTTCAATTTGGGGATTGTGATACACCCTACCTTGTCTTGGTTGCCTAGAAATGCTTTTGTTGTTCTTAGTCTCTTCTTGTTCCAAATGAATTTTTGAATTCTTTTCTCAAGTTCTGTGAAGTATGCTGTCAGAATTTCAATGAATATTGTATTGAATCTATATAGCAGTTTTGGAAATATGGCAATTTTCACTATATTTGGTTCTACTACCCAGGAGCAAGGGATAGCTTTCCGTTTTCTGATATCTTCTTCAATCTCTTTTTTTTTTTCAGAGTGCTGTAATTTTCAGAGTAGAGGTATTTGATTTCTTTTGTTAGGTTCATTCCTAGGTATTTCTCTTTTGGGATGCTATCCGGAAAGGAGTTGTTTCTTCATTTCCTCTCTCAATGAGTCTGTTGCTCATATACAGGAAGGCTATTGACTTTTGTGTGTTGCCCTTATATCCAGGTACTCTTCTGAATTTGGTTATTAAGTCTAGGAGACTTTTGTTGGAGTTCTTGGGGTCTTCTATATAGAGTACTATGTCATCTTCAAACAATGGCAATTTAATTTCTTCATTTCTTATCTTTATTCCTTTTATTTCTTTCTCTTGTCTAATTTTGGTGGCTAGTATTTCCAGAACTATATTGAACAGGAGTGGTGATAGTGGACATCCTTGTCTTGTTCCTGATTTTAGTGTGAAGGATTTCAGTTCTTGATCATTTAGTATGATATTGGCTGTTGGTTTATCATAGATGGTTTTTATCAGGTTGAGATAAAGACCATCTATTCCAATTTTCTGTAGGGGTTTTATCATAAATGGGTGTTGGATTTTGTCAGATGCTTTTTCTGCATCTGTTAAGGTGATCATATGGTTTTCTTATCCTTGGCTCTGTTAATATAGTGTATTGCATTTTTTGATTTGCATATATTGAACCATCACTGTGTCCCTGGGATTAATCCCACCTGAGCAGGTTGTATGATCTTCTTGATTTTTTGCATTCATTTTACCAATATCTTTTTGGGAACTTTTGCATCTATGTTCATGAAGGAAATTGGATTGTACTTCTCTTTTTCAGTTGGGTCTTTCTCTGCTTTTGGGATCGAGGTGATCCTTGCTTCCAGCAATGAATTTGTGAATATTGCTTCCCTTTCAGTTTCACTGAAGAGTTTAAACAGCAGTGGCAATAGTTCTTCTCTAAATACCTTGTAGAATTCAGCAGTGAAGCCATCAGGACCCAGGCTTTTCTTCATTGGTAAGTTTTAAATCACATTTTAAACTTCATTGATGATATTGGGTTGTTTGGAATTTTTAGGTCTTCTTCATTCAACTTTGGTAATTCATATATATCTAGAAATCTGTCCATTTCTTCTGTTTTCATCTTATTGGAGTATAGGTTCTCAAAGTACGTATTGATGATCCTCTAGATTTATGCTGGATCTGTTGTAATTTCATTCCTAACCATAACAATTTTGTCTTTTCTTTCCTTTTTTGGATAAGGTTGTCTAAGGGGTTGTCAATTTTGTTCATTCTTTTGAAGGACCAACTCCTTGTTTCATTGATTTTTTTTTGTATCATTCTCTTAGTCTCCATTGCATTCATTTCTGCTCTGATCTTTATAATTTCCTCCCTGTATGAGCTTTGGGTTTGTCCTGCTCTTCTTTTTCTAGAAGCTTGAGGTTTAGCATTAGCTTATTTGAGCTTGCTCTGTTTTCCTAATGTGAGAATTCATTGCTATGAATTTCCCTCATAAGACTGCTTTTGTTGTGTCCCATAAATTCATGTTGTATTGGCATTGTCATTTAATTGTAGAAACTGTCTGATTTCTTCTTTAATTTCCTCTGTGACCCATTGGTTGTTCAGGAGTATGTTGTTTAATTTCCATGTATTTATGAAGTTCTTGTGGGTTATTTTGCTATTAATCTCCAATTTCATTACACTATGGTCTGATAATGTATGGGGGATAACTTCAATTCCTTTGCATTTGATTAAACATTTTTTGTGAGCAAATATGGGATCTATTTTGATTTGTTTTTTGGTACCTGGGATTGAACTCAGGACTTTGTGCTTGTGAGGCAGGCAGTGGAACCACTGAGCCAAATCCCCAGCCCTGGGTTCTATTTTGAAAAATGACCCATTTGGAGATGAAAAGAATGTATTCTGATTTTGTGGGATGGAACACTCAGCAAACATCTGTTAAGTCCATGTGTTCAAGAATTTGGTTGAGTTTCAGTGTTTTGTTGTTTATTTTTTGTCTAGTTGAGTTATCTATTTGTGACAGGGGGTATTGATGTCTCCCACTACTATTGCATTAGTGCTTATCTGATATTTCATCTCTGTTAATATTTGTTTTATATAGTTGGGTGCATTAATATTTGATGAATATATATTTATGATTTTCATCTCTTACTCTTATGTCATTCCTTTTGCAAGGATGTAGTGTCCTTCTTTGTCTCTCTAAATCAGTGTTGGTTTGAAATCCACTTGATCTGCAAAGAGGATAGCTACTTCTGCTTTTTTCAGGTTTCTGTCATGTAGAATTTTTTTTCCACCCTTTAACTTTGAGTCTATGAATTTCTTTTTGAATTAAGAGTTTTTGGTATGCAGCATATTATTGGATCTTGTTTCTTTACCCATTCTACCAGCTTTTGATTGGTGAAATGAGACCATCAACATTGATGGTTATAACTGATATGTATTGACTTATCCTTGTCATGATATTTTCCTGTTGTTGGATTCTCCCCCTGTGTATTTAATTTCTGTCTTGCCTTATGGATTCATTCTGTTGGGCTTCATGGGATTATGACCCTCATTATCTTTTCCTAGGATAGTGTTTAAAAATTTTTGGAGTATTCATGAAGTTATTCGAGTGTTCTTAGTCATGAAAGTATCTTATTTCTCCATCAATTTTGAAAGATAATTTTGTAGGGTACATCAATCTGGGTTGGAGATTGTTTTTTTAGGGCTTGAAATACTTTACTTCAGGCTGTTCTTGACTTAAGTGTTGGTGTTTGGAAGTCTGCTGTGATTCTGATAGGCTTTCTTTTGTATGTGATTTGTTTCTTTTCTTTAATTGCTTATAATATTTTGTTCTACTCTTGGGTTTCTGGAATCTTAACTATTATATGCCTAGGTGTAGTTTTTTTTTAATCATGGCTAGTTGGAGTCCTATATCCTCACTTATCTGTATTTCAAATTCTTTCCCCTTGCTTGGGAAGTTTTTTGTCATTACTTCGGTGAACATTATTTTTTATCATCTACACTCTTTCCTGCTTCTTTTTTGATTCTGACCAGTCTTATGTTATTCTTTTTTGCAACATCTAGCAGCTGCTGGATTGATTTCTTTTCTTTTCTTTTTTTTTTGGGGGGGGTACTGGGGATTGAACTCGGAGGCAGGCCACTGAACCACTGAGTTAATGGATTGATTTCTTATGGCCCCTTGCTGTTTTTAAGAAATCTTTCTTTTCTTGGTCAGTAACCACAGTCCTGTCTTTTATATCTGATATTCTGTCCTCACATTGCTCATTCTGCAACATAATCTTTCAATGGAATTTTAATCTGGATATCTGTTTGCATCTGTTTATGGATTCCATTTTTTTCTTATGCTGGGAGTTCATCGGGTTCCTGAACTCCTCTATTTTTTTTACCTGCATCTGCTCTAGGATTATTAATCATTTTTTTCAGTATAGGTACCATTTGTGTTGTTATCTGAGAAATTATTTCTTTTTTTCCCCTTTTTGAATTTATTGAATTTATTGGTACATTTTTAGGTATACAGTACAATTACATTCATTATTGGGATCTTGTACCTTTACATGTCATGTCTTGGTTCTCATTTTTTTCCCCTTGTCCATGCTGAGAAATTATTTCTGGTTTAATTTTTTCCAGATCCTCTTTTGTTGCCAATTCAGGGACTCCAGGTGGTTGAGTTTCAGATTGTTGTATCTCATTGCCCCTTGGAGTTGCTTTTGGTGATCTGAAAGTATGGTTTTTGAGTTTTGTTTAGGTGTCTTTTCGTTTCAACTGCTGTAGTCTGCCGCACCTTTATTGAGGTGTCTTTTTGCTCTCCCAGTGGACTTCAATTCTCAACAATTCTTGGAGAGGCCTTCTCTCTACTGCTCATTACTGTGCCATTTCCTGCCCTCAGAATGATGCCCTTCTGAATTCCCATGCTATGCTGTTGTCTGAGCAGGCTCTGGCTGGGGCCTGTATGCACTATCTGGTTGGGCCTATGGCTGGGGCCTTTGCACTCAAGCTGCTGTTGTTGGATTAGGCTTTTACTGATGGTATCTTGGTGGGCATCTGGTTGGGGTCTGCATGGCTACACAGCTGTTATCTGGGTGGACCTTGGTTTGTGTCTGTGTGCCTGAGCCACTGTTGTCTAGTGGGCTTCTGGCTGGGGTCTACCCACTTACCAATGGTACCTGGGCAGCCCTCTGGCTGTTTAATAAAGATTTTAATGATTGTGTAGTTGTTGAAGTGGTGGTGGGTTTTATAAAAGAGACTCAGGGAGAAAATATTCCTGGTTGTTGCTTATTTATAAATTTTTGTATGTTTTATTAATTGCCATAGTTTTGGGTTTTTATCTTAGAGAATTTTTAAAAATCACATAAAATTAATCCAAACCAAATAATAAAAGTTTATGTCTCCCTCACCTGCGTCCAACAATTGGCTTTATCTGATCTTTACATTTTTAAATTCTAAAGAAAATATCTCCTCAGTAATTCTGTAGAATCAGGAATGAAAGTCTTTCCAACAGTTTCCTGATGATCAGATATGATAAACTCTGCATTTTCCAGGAAATCAGAAGGCTGCAAAGCAGTCACACCCAGGGACTTCTTCTTACAGAACCATACTTGACCCAAATTAGGCAAACCTGGCTTCCAGAACCTGTCAGAACACAGGGTTGTATGGACTTCTTCAGAGATGATTTCTATTCTCTGGCTAAATCTCTCCTATTTGTTGCTTTCTCTCAACTTTCCACATTTGCCTTGGTTAGGAATGAATAAACCATGGTGAGTAATAAATTTCCTAGGAGGAGGCAGTGTTCAAATCAGGCAAAGTGGCAGGTGCTCCCCCAATTGAAGTTGCCATGTGTTAGAGACCTAGAGTGCATGGCACCTCACTTGTTTTTGTCTCAGACCTGATGAACGGACTTCTGCAGCTGTACTCTGTCTACTGGGCTACTCAGCCTCCTGGATTTCAAAATTTCTACACCAAGGAGTTGCTGCCATACTTTAATTGCTTTTTTTTTTTCTTATACAAGACACTGAACTCAGGATCTTGTGCTTATGAGGCAAGTGCCATGCTGCTGAGCTAGATCTCCAGCCTGAGCTCAATTACATTTTATTGAGTGTTGATTATATGCCAAATAATGTGTTAAGTATGTCAGTCCTCATAACTGCCCTCTGAGTTATATTCTATTATTATTACTTTTGGATTAAGCTCTAATATTATTATCATTTGTGTACAGATTAGGAAACCAAGCCTAATAGAGGTTAAGTCATTTGTCCTAAATTAAAGACTAAATGGCAGAGCTGAGATTGGAACCCTGGTGTGGCTGACTCTACAGCCAAGTTTTCATTGGGCAGATGGGAGACAGCAGAGAGTCTACATGAAGATTCCAATGTCCTGACACTTATATTTGTGTTTGTCTCTCTTGATCCAGAATACACCATTGGCAAGCAATTTAAAAACTCCTAAGTTTAAAAACTCCTATAAGTTCAAATATACATATGCATTTGTTTCAAATATTTCCCCATACATTGATATTTGAATAATTACCAGGTACTTTTGTATTCATGATCTCATTTGTTTCTGGAGACTCAAATTTGGTTAATGTACTCCTTAAACTCAGGGTGAAGATTTTTAAAACTAAAGTGCATAGAAGACAATATCCATGGATGATAATCCTATTTTGAAGGTTCTCTGTCAGACCTATGTCAAATTCTTCTATGAATGAACTTAGAACTTTCTATATCTAAGGTGAGCCCTCAGTCATTTGTTTAGGGGTGTGCTGGACCCAGTTTACATTGTCACGGGAACTAGTTGCATATATCCCTTCCTGGTCCTGCATTCACTGAAATATTGTCAATTGGTCATGATGGAAGCATTTATACCATATGTGTTCATTTCCTAGGGCTGCCATAATAAAGTTCCAAAAGGTGGGTGGCTTTGAATAACAGGACTTTATAGTTTTGGAGTTCTGGAAACTAGAAGTCTGATATCAAGGTATCAGTAGAACTTTGTTCCCTCTGAGTTTCTGTGAAGAATTCTTTTCCTTATCTGATCTTCCATTAGTGGCCATCAATCCTTGGCATTTCTTAACTTGGAAACATGTAACTCCACTCAATGCCTTTGTGGTCACACGATACGCTCCCTGTGTTTGTCTATCTCTATGTCTATTCTCCTCCTCTTAAAAGGACATCGGTCCTGTTGGATTAAGGGCCCACCTTTCTCCAAGGTGACCTCATTTTGACAAGTTGTATTTTCAGTGACCATATTTCCAAATATGGCCACATTTTGGGAATTAGAACTTCAACATATCTTTTTAGGGGATACAATTCAACATAAAATACTACAGAAATCAGCAAGAATTTTGTTTACAGATCAGGAGTTTTAAATTGAAATTGTTTTATGATTGGTTTTCAATATACCAGTGTGTCAAATGACATGAGGAGAGGGCTACTCATCTCAAATATCATTTTCTCATAAAAATTTTTCATTAGCAATTCATTAGAAATTTCAATAATCATTCCTTAGCACCAACAGGAGATTGGGTCCAGAAAACCTGCAAATATCAAACTTTCAGATAATTAAGTCCTTCATATAAAATTGCATAGTATTTGCATATAACCTGAACACATCCTCCTGAGTACATTAAATCAACTCTAGATTATGTATATCAAATTCTATATAAGTGCTATGTAAGTAATTGTTCTACTATATTGTTTATGAAATAATAACAAGAAAATATACATATTCAGTACAATTAAATATTTGTTCTTCAAATATTTTTAATCCACATTTGGTTAAATCTACTCATGTGGAAACTATAAATATAGGGTGGCAACTGCACTCCAATTGGCTAGACCTTCGCAGACTGGGTAAGAATTAAAGATAGCAGCATGCTGATTTGCCAGCCATTTCTTAGCCTTTTAAAAACTTGTTTATGTGTTTCTATTATAGGAAATTTAAGAAATACAAAGAGTAGAAAGAAAGAATCATTAAGTAAATAAATCATCCATTATTTAATCATTAAAGAGATCCATTAAGTTTTGAAAATTTTTCTTTTAAACTATTTTTGGAACATTTTGCACACTTGCTGGCTTTGCATTTATCCTTTTATGGTTAGGCTATTTGAGTACTTTGGGGTTTTTTTCTAATGCTTCTTAATTTATAATTTTCCAAAACATATGAGTAATACATGAAGACATTCTCCAAAACAATAAGACAGTAAAATCCATCTTGACTACCACCTCAGTTCTAATTCTCTCTCTGGAAGTAGACACTGTCACTGCTTTCAAGTGGATACTTCTAGACCTTTCTCAATGCATTAATATTTATTTAAGTGGTATAGTTTTTTATAACAAATATCTGAAATAACCACTTATAAAGATAAAAGGTTTATATTTTGGCTCACAGTTTTGGAAGTTCCAGTTTATGAGCATTTTGTCCTTTTTGGTTTGGGGCCTATTGAGAGGCAGCACATCATGGCAGGAGCCTGTGATGGAGCAAACCTCTTCACCAAATCTCTGGGAAGCAAAGAGCAAGGAGGAAGAAGAGTAGGGTCCCACAATCCCCCTCAAGGACATGCTACCAAATGACCCAAAGATGTCTCCCTAGGCCAGTGGTGATGAACCTACGGCATGTGTGCTATTTATTTTTCTTTTAAGACAAAAGATGTTATTGTATGAGTGGGTTTTTTTTTTTCTAAATTAAAACCTAAGTATTCAGATTTAATCGCACTGTTGGGACTTATAAATAATTGGGTTGTGGGTGGCAGTTTGGGCACTCATTTCTTTCTTTCTTTCTTTTCTTTTCCTTTTTTTTGTTTTTTTTTTTTTTGAGACAGGGTCTCACTATGTAGTTCAGACTGCTCTAAAAATCACTGTGTATCCCGGGCTGGTCTCAAACTCACAGCAATCCTCCTGGCTCAGCCTCCTGCATGTTGGGATCACAGGCGTGCACTACCATGCCCAGCTGGGCACTCGTTTCTCTTTTTTTTTTCCTCATTGAGTTTATTGGTACTTTTTAGGTATACAGTACAGTTCCCTTCATCATTGGGATTTTGTACCTTTACATGTCAGGTCTTGGTTCTCATTTTTTCTCCATCCCTTCACCCTCTCCTCCCTTCCCTATTTACAAAAATTTTGTTTCTGTTTTTTCATTTTCTCATATTTTTTCTTTTCCCTTGTTTCCTTTCCCCTACCCTTCCCATTTCCCCTATACTTTTAGCCCTTTTCTTGGGCACTGGTTCCTAAAAGCAAGCTTTTACCATGTGGTTTTCTTGGGAGCATTTCAAATCCAAAATACATTATACTAGGCCTTTTATCCCAAAGCTTCTTCTTCCCCTTGATCCTCTGAACTGTTTGCCCTCAAGAGCTTTTTATGTTTTATATTTAACTTGTCCTCTTTAATTGTTACAGCATATTTAATTCTATTGATGTGCTATAATGTATGTCATTATGTTCTGCTGCTGTTTAGGTTGTTTCCAATCTTTCAAGATTATAACAATGAAACAATGAAAATTCTTATATATGCCTCTTCATGTACATTTTAAGTGTTTCTTTAGGATAAACAACAAGAAGTAGAATTTCTGAGTTGAAAAGTATTTATAATTTTAATACCACTCCAAATCTCCTTGAAAAGTACAAGTAAACTCTACCCCTGTCAATTTAGAAGAGTATCTGTTTTTCTACATCCTAACTAAATTAGGCCACTCTATTCTTTTTCAAAGTTTGTCATCTGATAGATGAAATATGACACTTCATTATTGTTTTTGTTTGCAGTTTTGAGATTTGTTAGTGAAGTTGAGGGAATTGGCTATTTATATCTTCATTCAGTAAATTTTAGTGGGTCTTCACATACACAGAACCCATCAGCTCCTCTTAATGACCTAATCTTCAGAAGATTTAAAGCTCAGGCTTTGGAGATAGAACTCTCTAGATCTAATAACTGGTGCATTATGGAAATGAAGCTGGTGTTTCATTTGAATTCACATTGGCTCTCAGTGTATTAATGCAGCCATTTTTATCCCTGATGTGATTTTTCAGAGGCATAATAATAGTGTCTCAGGGCTTGAAAAGTAGATTGATTTTTTTAATTTGTTAATTTATAGTTTAACCTGTAAAAAATTTCCTGCAAAGTTAAGTGTGTAAACAAAAATTAAGTAAACCACTCAGTATAGTAACCAACTTGACAGTCTAATCCCTGGGGACTTTCAATTCTAATTTTTGAATCCTTGAAGATTATCTTCAATTACATCAGAGGATATAGCAAAAGCTTACTTAACAGATGTGACCAACCCTGGTAATTATTTGTCTAATCAAAAGTTAGTAAAAAAAAGTGGAAAGTTGCAAATTTTAAAGCATATACTTTAACTGAAGGCATACGTATATGTATTTATTTAACAATCTTTTAAGGAAAAGGCAAGATTATTTTCTCTTTGTTTGGATCTGGTAAGTAGTTCTATGAAGTCTTTCTTGCATAAGTCATACCGATACATATCATCTTTAATTTCAATTTCAGTGTTTGTTTCATTAGAATGAATTGAAAATGTCAATATTATTTTAAACCATTCTCAGTGCAGTCTAATTCGACAGCATTTTTCAGCCACTTCACTTTCTTGCCCTTTCTCAATGAATGTGCCTTTTCCCAATTTGGTTATCTAAAAATAACAAAAATAACTTGTTCCAGGCACTATTTCATTGTTTGATGTGAAACCTAATTAAACTATATGTAAACAATAGGCCCATATGGTGCCAACAGAGTTGAGGATCACCACAATTACCTTTGGAAAACTAACATCTCAATTAATGGAAGAGGCTGAAAGTCTGCATATTGGAGAAAAGCCTGCATATGCCGATGGCACTACATAGATATTTTATTGAGGGGATAGGTGGTAGAGATCAACTCAGAGAGTTATTTAAGTAGAGGTACTTTAGGCAGAATCTACTGTGTTATAAAGTACACTAAAGTAAAGTTCTCAGTGAAGTATTAGTTTTGAAAGTGATAAACTGAAAAACAAACAACTAAAATATAACTAGGCATAGATGAAAGGTTTGAATAATGAAGTCAAAGTGCTTTATATCTTGGATGAAAAGATATTGAGAATTTAAGACATTTGAATAATTTAGTAGGAGAAAAGTAGATTTACTTAGCCTTTACAATAGCCAATAACAAAGTCATTTAAACTCCTTACATCTTGATTTCTTCTTCTGTTGAATTGGATTAGTCAATCCTGATTCACTTACCAAAGAACATCATGATAGTCAGAATATGCATTAGTAGATGATGTATCCCCAAGGTCATTGTGGTCCACAGCATTTTGAGATTGCCCTATAAAAAAATAAGTCATGTGAACAGAATTACTTTTTAAATTATTGGCTGGCTGAAAACATCAGTGTATGAAAAGGAAGGTTCTTGGGTCGCAGCAATAGTGTCTCATGCACTGAGTCTGAGGTGCACTGGCTGGGAGTCACATTTCTATAGTATTCAGCACAAAACTCCTGTCCATAGCATGTGTTCCATGTCTGCTGAACTTTCAAAAGCAAAAGAAACCATGGTAATAAATATTTACAGCAGAGTGAAACTTTGCTATTGTTTTACTATTGTTATATTAGACCAAAACATGACTATTTTCATGTGAAAAAAAATTTTTAGGCAATTATACATGATGGCAACTATTCTCTGCAGTTTGGATGCCAGATTGACATTTGCCTCAGGAGCATGGCACCACTTTTACTTAAAGTAAAAGTGGCCGTAGCTTTTCCCTAGCCAGAGAAGTGAATAGTTATCAATAATCTGAACCCAACATTTTCCTCCTTAGTTATGGATAATTGGGTGTTGACTATTACTATTTTATGTGTTTACTAGTTTTTGTATTATATAGTATTATTTTCCTAATCAAAATAATAGTGTAATAAATTCAAATTAACCTATATAATAGTACAAAGCAAATAACATCAATGATGTAAATACTATTAATAGTCAAATTTCAGGCCCGGGATTTAGCTCGGTGGTTCCAGTGCCTGCCTCACAAGTGCAAGGACCCAAGGTCAAATTTCATTTGCATGTGTGTGTGTGTGTGTGTGGTTCTGGATATCAAATCCAAGCCTCCTGCATTCTAGATAAGTATTGCACCACTAAGCTGCATTTTCACCCCTAACAATCAAGATTTACTTAATTGAAATAAAAATAATAATACTGTTCAATACGGGACTCTATATTTACTTGTTTATACTTGATTTTTTTAAAAGCCAGATCTTTATCACTGAATTTCCCAAGTTTTTCTAAATTCTCAGAGTAACATTATCTTTTGGCTCCAAAAATATATTACTTGATTGCCGATTCAAATTCCCAAGTGGTCGCCTCAGAAGAATTTGTTCCTCTCTTCCCTTGGCAGGAATTGATTAATTAGGTTAAAGCAACTAATTTAACTATGTTCTATTTAAGCATTAGGTTTTCCCTCCTGTGAGACCCTACTATTCAATGTAAAGATAGAAATTTGTTGTCAAAGGTTATTAAGACATTTATATATGAAATAGAATCTTCAACTTCCAAACTTAAGATAACTATTTGGAATTAAAAAGTACAAAATATGTTTCTGTAAGAAAATGTATAAACTTATGAAATACATCTAAGTTATAAATGCTAACACAAAATACATTTTCTTCTTTTTTGCTATCTTTGTTTTCCAAAAAGTGACAAAGCCAAGAATAGGCTTTGGTTTTTGAGATGGGTGCTATAATTGATTATCTTATTTTGAAAATGCTTAATGAAACAACATATATAGTAAGTAATGCACACTTACTAGTTTTACAAAGGAAACATGATGTGAAACATTGTTTATAATTAAATTCCACGTACTGCAATTTAGGTACTGATTGAAACACTGGGCTCTTACAGACTAGTAGAAATAAATACAAGAGTATTTCAACCAAATACAATTTGACAAGAACATCAAATGGGGAAATCTAAGTCCCTTGGAAGTCATCAGGGAACATAAGTTTTTCTGATGGGAGCACTGGAAGGGAGGTACTCATGGCAGGAAAGAAAGCACGTACAATGACATGGAATTATTAAGCAGTATAACTTGTCCAAAGAACTTCTAGTAGCTAGGTGCACTCAGGACCTAGGAAATGATGTAAGGATGATTGGAAGAGGCAGTTGGAGAAGCAGACAAATTAGATAAAACTCTAACCTCGGAATGGATGTTGTTGAGAATTTGGAATATTACAATGCTGAGGTTAGTAAGTGAGCTAGTACAATGGTGTAGTCAAAGTTCTGAGCTAAAGTGATGACAGAAAAAGGGAAAGGAAAGCAGATTATCAATAGATGTTTAAGAATTTGAAGTCATAGAACATAATAGATGTATGTGAAATGTGAAGTAGAGAAGCTTGGCACATTTCCTGTATCCATTGCTTAGAAAATTGTTTTTCACAAATGGAGTCAATCAGAGAGAAACAAAGGGGCAAATATAACAACACTGGTCTAGTAAGTCAGACAAGTTGGGAAGACCTGTACATATTTAAAGATAGGTATTGTGTTCTAAAAGGAGGTGAATATACATGCAAAAAAAAAAATGAGAGTGGGAGCTACTAAGTAATTGCCTGTGAGCATTTAGCAAAATCCAACGGAATGGTTGAAATTGTCTGAAAAAGAATAAAGAATAACAAGAAAAGAAAAAATACTAGAACATTTGTAGAACAAGCAAAGAAAGACAAAATCTTGGCTTTTGGTTGAAGGTGGTTCAGTTAGCCAAATCCCAACATCCTATTAACACAGCATTGGACATTCACAGCAGGCCAGCCATGGTGGTGCATGCCTGTAATCCTAGCACTTGGGAGGCTGAGGCAGGAGGATTGCCACAGCTGAAGGCCAGGCGGGGCTTCATAGCGAATTCAAGAACAGCCTGAACTACACAGTGAGACACTGTCTCAAAAAATTTAAAAAAAAAGTCACAGGAAAGTGAAAAATCATTGTAACTTTGGAAACACTACTAAAAAGCCACCATTTGTTAGAATCTGTGAGGAACTTTCCACTTAATATAGAACATGTAGAAATAATTTGTGCAAAATGTGGTCATCTACATATGTATTAATTTCCAAAAAAAAAAAGCTGTGGGTCTATATTAGAACTGGTTGACATTTAACAAGAATGTAAGTAAAACTGAAAACAAGAACAGCAGTTGTATTTAAAGTTGCATTTGTTCTGTAATTCACCAGTTTCATCATTGGGGATTTGACAAGGAAGAATGAGAGCTTATACAGTGGTATCATGGTTCATGAACTTAATCCTTTTCCATGATTTTGGTCAAATAATTTCTTCCATGATTGTATGCTTGCAATTTGACTGCAACTAGAATGGTGGTAACAGTTCTGTGACCAGAATCATGGAAAGAATTAAGTTCATGAATTGAGGTACCACTATATGAAGAACAGGAGAATGTCATAGCCAAATAAACAATATTTAGAAACAATTCAAATGTCCACCAATGTTATGGTTTATATCCAAATGTTTCCCTAAAGCCTCATGTGATCATAGGCATGACCTTTGGAAGGTGATGGGAGTACAGTGGCATTATAGCTAACTTGCTGTTAGGAGGTGGGGCCTGGTTGGAAGAAGTAGTTCACTGTGGTCCTGACCCAAAAGTTTATATCTCTCTTTCTGGTTCCTCCCTTGACTCTCTTTGCTTCCTGCCCCATGCCATGAGCTCCTTTACCATTTCAGCCTGCCTTGGAAACACCTTACTACAGACTGAAATATCTACAAACTATGAACCAAAATAAACCTTTCCTTATTTAAGTTCTGGGTGTTGGGTATTGTTTCTCAGTGATGAGAATTAACTAAGACAGATTCAGGAGGAGTTTGGAAAGTTTTAGAGGTGCAGGTTGAGAAACAGCCCTAGGATGATGTAAGCAGAGCTTTATGGTAAATTTTGGTCAGGGCTCAGAAGACCAAAATGCTAACAGTAATGCGGGTGGTAAGGACTCAGCTCAA
Source organism: Fukomys damarensis (assembly GCF_012274545.1). Classification (NCBI taxonomy): domain Eukaryota; kingdom Metazoa; phylum Chordata; class Mammalia; order Rodentia; family Bathyergidae; genus Fukomys; species Fukomys damarensis. The sequence goes on from NW_022900930.1 coordinate 22,072,287, forward strand.
GAGGTTTCAGTTGGGAAGGGCTCCCCTAGCAGTCAGACTAGAGATCATGTGTGTTATGCTCTGATAAAATACAGTATTTCTTATATTTTGCTCATATTCTGAGACTTTGCAGGAGAAAAAGATTAAGGGTGATAGACTAATTAATCTGGTGGAAGAAATTCTAAAAGCAGTCCCATGTTGAGGCTGTGGCATGGATACTGCTTTTATTTATTTATTTTTAATTTATTTTTTCCATTCTGAGGCCTGGTGTGCTCTTCTCTCTCTCTCTCTCTCTCTCTCTCTCTCTGGGGCACTGCTTTTAGCTAGGTTTATACTGAAAAGCAGGAGCATAAATCCCTTTTGAAAAGTTTTTTTTAGTTTGGCCAGGAAACTGCAATAAAGTTGAAGCCTGCAAAGGTGGAGCAGAGGAGAACTTGGTTGCTAAAATCACTGGAATTTTAAAAATCCAAGTACTTTATTTATAATAGGACCATAGGAAAAATGGCCTAAGGGTATGTGAAAAACCACTAAGGTCCCATCCTTCATGGACTCAAAACTGCAAAGATGAAAGACTTAAGGGCCAAGGATTTAGCTCAGTGGTTCCTCTGCCTGCCTCAAAAGCATAATGTCCCAAGTTTGACCCTTAGTACCAAAAAAAAAAAAAAAAAGTGAAAGACTTTGTTTTGAGAAGAGATCTCTGGGGCATCATGCTCAGGAAGGGCCTCCTAGAGAATTTCCCAGGATTCAGCTCTTAGCACTTATCCAGGCACTCAGAGACTTCTCTCATGATAAAAGGAAGCCTGACTACTGCAAGTGGTGGACTTGGCATTGTCCAAATTGTGCTGGTTTTACAGGAATGTGGAATGTAAAAGTTGTGATAGGCTTCCATCCAGGTTTCAGAAGAAGGCCTAGGAGGCCAGAAAGACTCCTGAGAGGACAGTGCATGAAGCTGTAAGCGTGAAGCTGAAAGTCGGGTGGAGAACCCAAGAAATTGGAGAAGTCAGGAACATGGAAGACCTGAGGAAAGCTGCAAGGAGCAAACAAAGGCAGTCAAAGAGAGAAACCATGAGAGCTGCAACCACCAGCAATGCCATAAGGGTGAGATTGCGCTAGCCCTTTGGAGATTACAGCCTGTTCCCATTGTTTCATGTGGACTTAACAGTATTTAATGTTTGCCCTGCTGACATTTGGTCTTGCCTTGGTCTGATTCCTTTTTCTCGCCCCTGTTCCCCACTTTAACCTGTGCCTTTGTATATTGGCAATGTTTTAACTTTCTTTTGATTTTTTTTCAGAGGTTCACAGCTAAGAATTTACCTTAACTCTCAGAGAGACTTTGGATTTGGATTTTTCAGTAATGTTAGAAATATTAGGACTTTGGTGATTCCTACAGATGGACTAAATGCATTTTGTGTAAAAGATGTGTAGGAGTCTTTGGGGTCCAAGAGTAGAATGTTATAGTTTACATCAGCAGAACTAAGAGACAATTTACAATGTGGGAAAAAATTTTTACCAGCTGTTCCTCAGACAAAGGACTATTATCAAGGATATATAAAGAACTCAAAACAATCAGTCCCCCTAAATATAAAGACCTGATTCAAAAATGGGCATCCGAAATGAACAGACATTTCTCAGACAAATAAGTAAAAGCAGCAAGAAAATATTTGAAAAAATGTTCCACATCACTGGTCATTCAAGAGATGCAGATGTAAACAACACTGAGATTCCACCTCACCCCACAAAGAATGGCTGCTATCAAGAAATCACACAATAACAAATGTTGGCGGGGTTGTGGGGAGAAAGGAACCCTTCTCCATTGTTGGTGGGAGTGCAGACTAGTGCAACCACTATGGAAATCAATATGGAGATACCTCAAAGAGCTTGGACTGGAGGTTTCATTTGACCCAGCCATCCCTCTGCTGGGTATCTT
>NW_022900930.1:22074425-22079225 GCF_012274545.1 Fukomys damarensis
CATAAGATTCTAATAAGATTACTGACATTTAGAAATGGGAAGAAAGGGGCTAAAGGTGTAGGGAAGGTGGGATGGGTAGGGGAAGAGTAAAAAGGGAAAAGAAAAAAATGTGAGAGAATGAAAAGATGAAAATAAAGTGTTTGTAGATGGGGAGGGGAGGAGGGGGTGAAGGGAGGGCAGAGGTAAGGGGAAAAAATGAGAATCAAGACTTGTCATGTAGAGGTACAAGATCCCAACAATGAATGTAACTGTACTGTATCCCTAAAATGTACCAATAAATTCAATTAAAGCTGAAAAAAAAAGAATGTTATGGTTTATATCTAGATGTCCCCCTAAATCCTTGTGTGATCATAGGTGGGACCTTTAGAAAGTGATTGGATTATAAAAGCATGATAGCTGATTTGCTGCTAGGAGGTAGGGCCTGGTCAGAAGAGGTGGGTCACTGAGCCTGAAGCAGCAGAAATTTATGTCTTGCTTCCCAGCTTCTCCTTTGACTCTCTGCTTCCTGCCACCATGCCATGAACTATTTATCCTCTGCCACTCCACCCTGCTCTGGAGCCACCTGACTATGGACTGAAACCTCTACAGGCTATAAGCCAAGATAAACCCCTTCTCCTTTAAGGTGTGTGTATTGGGTAGTGTGTCTCAGAGATAAGAAAATAACTAACTCAAGGTATAAAATGGGTAACTCGGTTATGATATGTTGATACAATGAAATGCTACATAGCAATGAAAACTAATGATTACACCTACAAATAACTACTTGAAAGAATTTTGAAAATATAAGATGCAGAAGCAACACTTTAAAAAGAGTATATATTATTTGATCCCATAAAGTTAAAGAACAGGTATAATTAGGTCACAGAGCATGGAAGAAAGGAATCTTTTGAGATACTGATAAGAAAGATTTGAGGGAGGCTTTTGAGCATTAAAAACGCTCATGTCTTGATACATGTGGCTGTTACCTGTATGTATGTCTTTAACTGTGCTTGTTATATTTGAATAAAAAGTAAATTAAAAAGTGGGAAGTTAATTATGTAAAGAACAGAATCCACATGGAAGAAATTCAATTAATAATGTAGATTATTAGCTTGAGAAGCTCTCTAAAAATATAGACAAAACAACAAAGAGATTAAATTATGAGAACAAAGGAAAAATATTACTAAATATCCTAACACTAGGAGAAAAGAAATAAAAATTAAGGGTCTAATGGATGGTTTGAAAAAAGATGCACTCTTACAGATCAAAAGTCCAGATGTTTTACATAAAAAATTGATGGTAAGAAATTCTCCTTTACATATCCTTATAAAGTTGAATTTTAAGCATAAAGAAAAATATTCTGAAAGCATTGCCTTAGAAGGAAAAAAGGGAGTTATCCACAAAAGACTACAAATCAGCCAAAAATAATGGAGCAAAACTTTGAGTACAACATACTCAGATAAGCTATTGTATGTAAAAATTGTATAAATATAGTTCTTTAAATTTATAATGTCAGAACAAATTACATATAACCTTTAAAAATATTTGAGGATTTAATTCAATAGCCTAAGTAATAATTTGATGAAAAGAGACAGTGAATGTATTAAGGTAAGCTAAATTTTGGACCTGATAAATATTTTTTAAATGTGTAATGACTTGAAGAAATATTTATACATTAAGTAGCCCTAGTAAAAACAAATTGTAAAGCATCTTAGAAAATAATTCAAATTAAACATGAAAATATAAAACATTAAAATTAATGAAGTACTCCAAAGCATGATCAAAGGGAAATTTATACCATTAAATGCTTATATTGGAAAAGAAGAAAGGTCTTAAAACAATGATCCCTACTTCCATTTACAGAAACTACAATAAATAAATAAATAAATAAGCAAATAGAAGGGATAAAAAGTGCAGAAGTTGATAAAATAGAAACAGAAAGTGAGAAAGTGAAGTAAGCCAAACATGGTTCTTTTAAGAAATGAAAATATTTTACAAGCTTCTAGCCTGACTGATTAAACAGAGAGAGAGAGAGAGAGAGAGAGAGAGAGAGAGGGATCTTAAGGGCTTGGCTCACTTGAGTTTAGAGATTAGTAAATTCAAAATCTGTAGACTATCACAGTAGAATAGGGAATCAAGAAAGAATTGCTTTTCAAGTCCAAGGCTAATTGGCTGGCAGAATTCCCTTCATCTTCTGTGAAAGCCAGTCTCTCTATTAGTGCTTTCAATTTATTTGATGAAACCCACTCATGTTATATAAAGTAATTTGTTTGACCGTAAGTCTATTGATCTAAATATTAATGTCATTTAAAAAATCTTCACAGAAAGACTTAGAATAATATTTAACCAAGTACCTGAATACTGTAGCCTAGCTAATTTTACACATAAACTTAACATTAGAGATGGCATCTCTGGTGGAAAATAATGCCAATTCTATATAATAAATTTTATTCAAGAAAATAGGAGAGAACATGTTCTAATTTATTTTACAGTAGTGTAACTTTGACAAAAAACAAGAACAAGACTTTACAAAAAATAACTCAATGTTCTGATATCCCTCATTAACATGGAAATGGGCTAGAGATTTAACTCTGGTGCTGCCTGCCTTGGAAGCTCAAGGACCCAAGTTCAATCCCCGGTACAAAAAAAATTTTTTTGAAATGGTAATTTACTAAGTATTAGTAAATAATATCTAGGATGGAGTGAAAAGGATAATTCATGATAATCAAATGGGATTTTCCTAGAAATACAAGGCCAGTTCCACATTTAAAAGTAAAGCAAAGCAATTCTTCATATCAATGAACTGAAGAAGAAAAAACACACAGTCATTTCAATAAATGTCAAAAGTAATGACAAAATTTAACATCAACACTTAATAAAAACTTCCAGAAACCTAAAACAGAATGAAAAATCCTAAACCTGACAAAAGACATCTGGAAAAAGAAAAAAAATCTATAGTTAACATGATATTCAGTGGCAAAAGACGTTAGTGGATTCCTCTTAATATAAGAGGAAGAAGTCAAGGATATCCACTCGCACCACTGCTCTTCAAAAACATATTCATGGCCATGTTACATTATAATGAGGCAAGAAACATATATAAAACATATAAGTTGGAAAATAAGTAAAACTATCTATGTGCAGATGATATGGTTGCCCATATTTTAAAAAAGTCCCAAAGAACCTGTGAAAAATCTACTAGGAGTAATGCATGAGTTAAGCAGAGACCCAGGATACAAGATTATCACTTTAAAAATCAATACTATTTGTATATTAGCAACAAGCAACTGGATACAAGCATTTTTAAGGATCTTCTTTTTCTCCTCTTCCTCGGAAATGGGGGGATCTAAATAAAGTAAATATGACAAAACATTGTGGTAGATGCCAGCATGCTAGAAAATTGCCATATGTGCCTTTATTTGTACTTGAAGTGTTTTATACTAAAAGGGAATACTTACTTTGTCCTTGTAAACCTGAAAATATATAAAAGTGTAGAAAATGCAATACCCTCATCCAAAGAAAATTAATCTTGATATCTTTTTTGAAGGGACCCACAATTTTCAAAAATGTTTTTATGTTCATAAGGTGAATGAATGATGCTGAGAACTGTACTTTCTCTGACTTCTTGGGACGACCTTCTTCCTTAAGACTAGAGTTTTGTGCTGTAGTTCCATAGCCTATCTGTAAATAGACTGTGTGGACTGCCCTTCATCATACTCTGTCCACTTGGGGGCTACCTCTATCCATCTCAGATCTACAACTAAACGGAGGCTGTCACGTGCCGCTCCCAAACCAAGTCTCTTAGTGTGTCAAATACCGTACTCATCGAGATCACCCTTACTGTGTAAAGTCAGGTCTCCAAGCCGCACAGCCTAACTTTCTGACGCCCTTAATGTTTGTCATTCACACACCCTCAAAACTACAATCCCGTCGGGCTCTGCTACCCCAACCCGGCTGCCTTCACCAGCGCGCAGGCGCAATGTAAGCCAGGACTACAATTCCCAGGATGCAGCGTACCGCTGCCTACGCAACCCTGCTTCCTGCCGCAGCGTTTCCGGTATGTTAGTGGCTTGGCGGAGTCTGAGATAAATTTAAAGTGAAATAGGGTTTAGGGCTGCCTGCGAAGGTTTTGGACTAGTTTATATTTTTCTCGAAACGGGGGCTGGGGGTGGAGCACAGTGATCCGTAACAGACTCAAATGTCTAGTAGTTGTTTTTTTATTTTTTTTTATTTTTTATTTATTTATTTTTTTTTATTGAGTTTATTGGTACATTTAGGGATACAGTACAACTGCCTCAGCCTCCCGCGTGCTGGGATTACAGGCGTGCTCCACCACGCCCCGGCAAATGTCTAGTTTTTTTTGAAATGCACAGACCTGGTTTTTCTGAACTGGGAAACAGGTCCTTGTACCTCACTTTAGGCAGGCTCTGCACAGGTGGTTCCCTCCTTCCTCTCGCCAGTCATTTTGTCTTTGGACCTGCCAGAAATCTCTTCTCTTGGGTTTTATTAGTGTGGTGAGATTCTTAAAATTTTCACAGAGATTTTATTGGAAAATTAAAAGACTATAATATAGGCCATCTGATATTTCACTCTGCAAACCCGCGCACTCTTTCTTTAACAGTTTTTTTTTTAATTGAGTTTATTGGTACATTTAGGGATACAGTACAGTTACATTCATTGTATTTGTCTTTGCAGAAATCTCTTCTCTTGGGTTTTATTAGTGTGGTGAGATTCTTAAAATTTTCACAGAGATTTTATTGGAAAATTAAAAGACTATAATATAGGCCATCTGATATTTCACTCTGCAAACCCCAAACCCGC
>NW_022900930.1:22083370-22088835 GCF_012274545.1 Fukomys damarensis
TTAATATTTGTTTTATATAGTTGGGGGCATTTGTATTTGGTGCATATATGTTTATGATTGTCAGCTCTTCCTCTTGAATTGTTCCCTTTACAAGGATGTAGTGTCCTTCTTTGTCTCTCTTAATGAGTTTTGGTTTGAAATTTACTTTATCTGAGAATAAGATTGCTACCCCTGCTTTTTTCTGGACTCCTGACGCATGGAGAATTGTTTTCCATCCTTTCACTTTCAGTCTATGGACTTCCTTTTGCACTAGGTGTGTTTCTTGTATACAACATATTGTTGGATTTTGCTTCTTAATCCATTCTGCCAATCTGTTTCTCTTGATTGGTGAATTGAGGCCATTAAGGCTTTGTGATTTGTTACACAAATGGGCCAGGATACTTCTTTTCTGATTTTTTTTTTAAACTGATGAATGTTAATGCGTTCTGAGGACAAGCCTGGGGGATACTTACTTAAAGAGCAATGATAAACTCCCTACTCTACCTTCCAAAAAAATCAAAACGTGTGTGTTCAGGAGTGAAGGGAATGCTAGACTGAAATGAGCTAAAGACTGAATGGTGGCAGGGAGGTAAACAATTAGTAGGGACCATAAATTAGTTTTTCCAAAAAATACATTCTTGCTGAGGAGAAAGATGAGGTATGGGGTTGAGGCCCAGCTTTGCCATTTGTTAACCTTGTATTCTCATGCATATTAGCTTACCTCTTTGAGTCTCAAATTTCTTAACTTTGAAATAAGGGTATTACTTCTCCCCAGTTGACAGTTTTGAGGAATGCAATTGGAAATAGGGTATGTGAACCTATTTCCTAAACACAGCCACCCAGAAGTGAGATGGAAATAATAATAAAGTGGTAGGCAAGTGTAATGAAAAGTCAGGGCAGTTAGAAATACCAGTTAAACGAAAAGTTGAAACAATGACTATGGGGTATAGGTGGTGAGTAAAGCAAGTGAATCCAGAAGGAGCCAGAGGGCACGGGGAGAGAAGAGATGAGTCGATCAGCAGTACCTCACAGTGGGTACTTAGCTTTAGGATGGCAGAAGCCACATCTGTCTTGGTTACAGTTTGCTAGTGTCCAGAACAGTGTCCCGTACGTGGTGTTTTTGGTTTCACTTTCCCTGTGCCCAGAACATTCTTGCTGTTTGTATCAGTCAGGGTTCTCCAGAAAAAAACAGTAGGACATGTATGTGTGTGATGTATATATTTGTGCTCACATAAATACATCAGTATATACATGCATATATATATATATATATATCCTGTGAAATGTATATTAATACTGATGTTTACCAAATTTGTGGTTGAATCAGCTAAGAGTCATTCATGGAACATCTATCCAATACTTTTAAGACAGACTGGAAACTCTTAAGGTAGGAACTGATTTGGGGATCTGGAAGCAAAATTTCTTCATCAGGTGATTAGATGAGGCCATCACCATAACTGTCTTCTTTTATACAGAGTCAAGATGTGTGTGTAGTTCCTAAGCTTCACAATCACATGTTAACCACATTTCCAAAATACCTTCACAGTAACACCTAGGTTAGTGTTTGACTAAATAATTGGGTATAATAGCTTACTCATGTTGACACATAAAATTGTCACATCCCAGAAAGTCTTTGCTCCAGTGTTACATTTTCACAACTTCTAAAATTATAGTTCTATGCATACCCTTTCTTCTCTAGCCCCTTTCCCCATCCTGTTTTTCCTTAGTACTTATCTTTGAACATTTACTATTATTTCTTATTTCTTGTATTTATTGCCTTTTTCCCCATCTCTAGAATTTTAGCTCCACAATGGACTGTGTTGTTAATGGATGGATATTTATTGCATAGTACTGTACTTATTACACCGTAGGCTCTCGATAAATCTTTACAAATGACTGAAAAGTATTAAAGTGAGCACTTGGAGACATTCATTGAATGAATGAAGGGCTGGAACTCAGCATAAGATATTTCAGAAATTCTCAGAAAGGAAAAGGTGGGGGGGTGACAGCAAATTGTAGGGAAAGATTTCAGAGTTTGATATCTAGGAAGTAGAAAATTAATGAAGAAACAGTGTAGACTGACTTTAGTGTGAATTCCCTTTACTCCTTAGCTGTGTAACAAGTTATCTATTGAGCCTCAATTTCTTCATCTGTAAATGCAAATAATAATACTTAGCATCTAATGTTTTTCCAGTGGTAAACAGCTGAGGAACAAAATGCATTTAGCACAGGTTCTGGCTCACAGCATTCACTAAGGTGGCTCTTGTCATTATTATTCAGTATTAAAGTGGGAACATTTGTAAGAATCAAATCAACTTTTACTGGAGTAAAACTTAAATTATTGGATATAAACTTATAGTATGCGAGTTGTCACGTTACAATTTGCACTGAGGTGAATACACAAGTTTGAACTATATATCAGGGTCACTTAAATGCAGGCTCCTTTTATTTTGTTTGAAAATGAAATGAAAATCTTTCAGCATATACAGCCCAGAAAACAGACTGAGTGACATCAAGCCCTTGATTTTTGCCCCAAAATGCCATTTTAAGTACAAGGTTAATTGGTTCTAGGTCAGTGTCTCCATACACTTGAGAATAGTGAACACTTTGCTGCTGATATCTGCTCGCCAGGATTCTTTTATTCTTCTAGATTGTTGATTTGGACAACAACAGAGATATGACTCTAATCCAACTCCACCATAGTTGGAGTTGGATCACCTATTTATGTATGACTTTAAAAAAGATTCAGAGGAGTATATACTCATATACTGTATATATGTATTGTTTACCTTGTTACCTAGCCATTTAATTTCTAATATTTAAATGGATTTTTAATATTGGTCCCTTCTAATAGCAGATACTTTTTATGATGTATGGTTTTGCATATTATAAAAGCACTAGTTCTGAAAAAGGCATTTTGAACTTGGTCATTCTGTGACATCATGCCTGATTCTTCTGAGCACACAATTATAGTCATAAAGAAAAGTACATTTCATTTAGAAGGAAGATGAAGACTATATATTTGAGGCCTTTCTTTGGGGCTTTCTGTTTCCTCTAGTATGTGACTATAGCTAATTATAATGTTTCATGTTTGTTTAAGGTGTGGGTAGATTGTGAAAGAATAGGAAGCTTTCTGCAGAGTTTTGAGCTATGTATTTTCTTCCTGATTTCTGCTTTGGTCTGTTATGAGAAATAAACACAATGAAGAGCCATAGTTTAAGAATGACAGCTTCTTTCAATAGTTTTTTGTTTTGTTTTAACCTAGGGCCATTTTTACAGATAGAGAGGATTTTGAATTTGGAGTAACATTCTTTTAAGTGTCATCAGCTCAGAGTGGCTGGACTTTGGTGGAGAATAGTGTTCACACCTTGACCTTCCTTCAAGACAAGATACTCTTCTGCCCAAATGTTAGGAATGGAATTATGAAATATCACTGTTATGAGCTTTGTTTCTTAAGTGGGAAAAATGATGATCTAAGAATTATTCCTTGCTGTTTTGTGTGCTTAGTTTTAGACATGTTGACAATAACAATGAAAACAATACTTTAACAGCTATTATTTTAAATCCAAGGCTATACCTAATTAATGTCATGCCCAAAGCATTGGACTATCTTGCTAAATCCCAACAGGAACAGCCTAGGGTAAAATTGAGTAGTACTCTACCTTATTTTTGTTGTTGTTGCTTGTTTTTAAAGGTGGGATATCTAAATCTGTAATTCTGATAATTAATGCATCAGGCAAAGATGGATACTCACCCTGGTTATTTGCGAGCCTCAGACTGGTCACTGCACACCCCAAAGGGTGCTGTTCACAGCAAATGTTTTTCACAATGGAAGGCTGTGATTATTCCCATCAGTTTCTTAGTAGGGAGAAAAGGATGGAAATTCAGGTTGTATTTAAACATTGCTCTTTTTGTTCCTGGTGTATGTCAGCTGAGGTCATTTTTTAGGGAAAAAATGGGATTGAGTTCCTAAGATTCCAACCTCTTTCTGGGGACATTCTGGCTCTCAGTGCTTGTTCTCATTTAACATATTATCTGTTTCTTTTTGGGGGGTTCTGGGATTGAATTTGGGACCTTGCACTTGCAAGGTAGGCAGTGGAGCATATTATCTGTTTCTAGGACTTTTCCTCTCATCTCACCAAATCTTTACCAGACATCTTTTTTTCTCCAACTCTAGTCTCCTCTTGTTTACTTTCCTCTTTCCAACTTATGTGGATCCCTGATTTTTTTGCGGAGCCCCAATTTTTGATTTCTTAGACTTTTTTCCTTCAGAATTTCCAAAGAAATTAAATTTTTACTCTTCAACATACAGAGCAGTTTAGTCTCATATACTGTGTTAGTTACTTCTCTCTCATTGCTGAAGCAAAATACCCAATACCCAAAGTTAGAAGGGAAGGGGTTTATTTGGCTTACCGTTCATAGAGGTTTCAGTCCACAATTGCCTGTCTCTGTGCCACAACTGCCTGGCAAAGAAGCATCGCAGACCAGAAACAACACAGCACACACAAGGCAGAAAGGGTAACAAAGAGGTTAACAGCGTCTCCCTGCCCTTTTTGTCTTATTCAGACTACTTAGGGTGGGTAGCACTCACGCTCTTAATCCTAATGCTCTTGCATCATAAATCAATTCCAGCTTCACACACTCTAGATTAAGCCTATGGACACATGAAGCTTTGGTGGTTGGGGGGGCACCTACACCCAAACCATAACACATAACTGTCTCAGCTTTGCATATCCAAAACCCTGTCAGTGTTTCATAAAAAGAAAAAATATTCCCTGAGGACTTTGAAAATGTTAAAACAAGTTTGAAGGTTTATTGTTTTTTGTTTTTTGGTACTGGGGATCGAACTCAGGACCTTATACATTTGAGGCAGGCATGATGTTGCTGAGCTAATACCAAGCACAACAAGTTTGAAATTTCGAATCCTTTCTTTCTTCTCTAGTACAGTGGTACCTCGGCTCATGAACTTAATTTTCTCCAAAATTCTGGTAGCAAACTGAATTGGGTGAGAACCAAGTCAAATTTCCCTCTAAGGTCAGTATTGAACCTAACCCCTGAATTTGATTCAATCCTTGTCCAACTTGGTTTGCAACCAGAATCATGGAAAGAATCAAGTTCATGAACTGAGGTACCACTGCATTCATTTTAAGTGGGCATGAACCTTATTTTCTAGCTATTATGAATTATTCTATGCTTCCTTAAAAAGCAAAGGAGTTACAGTCATTTTCATTATGTCTATTCTCCTCTTTATTATTTCACTCAACAAATAAAATTCTGCACATCTCTTGGGTCTCATGCACAGGTGTGGAATTCAGTAAGACCAAGAAAAGTCTCTTGGTTTACAAAGTCTACATTCTAGTGAGAAACAAACAATAAACAAGTAGATAAATGATACAAGTAGCAGGTGATAAATGCTAGGGAGAAAACTAAAGTAGAAGAAAGGGTTGGAGAATGATGTCACTTTTTTTTTTTTTTTTTTTTTTTTT
>NW_022900930.1:22089335-22106431 GCF_012274545.1 Fukomys damarensis
ACATGGCAGAGGAAGCCAGGGCCAGGCCATTTAGGGTCTTATCGGCTAAGGAAGGACTTTGCATTTGAAGTGTGATGGGAAGTCTTCGGAGCAGTGGTGGTGGACCTGTGGCACCCATGCTGCGGTGGGCTGTTCGTTATCGTGGAAAGCTCTGAAAGTTTCACCATCACTGCACTAGAGTTTTGTTGTTGTTGTTTTATTTTGTTTTTTAAAACAGTAATAACAAGATCTGGTTTACATTTTATTTTTTAAATGAGATATATTTTACAGTCAAATTTACCCCTTAAAAGGGTACAGTTCAGTGATTTTTATACTCAAAGGGTCATACAACCTTCACCACTACATAATTCCAGAATATTTCAACACCCCCAAAATAAACCCCTTAGCAGACCCATCAATAGTCTGTCCAAATTTTCCTCTTCTAAGCCCCAACCCACTAATCTATATCGTGTCTCTCTGGATTTACTTATTCCATACGTTTAATATGAATAGAATCATACCATATAAGACCTTGTATATCTGACTTCTTCCACTTAAAATACTGTTTCCAGAGCTCATTCATGTTTGTGGTAATTCATTGTCATTGTTAGTGCATTTGTTAGTGTTTCATTCCTTTTTATATCGATACTTCATTGTATGGTTATACCATATTTTACTTACCTCTTCATCAATTTATGGATATTTGGGTCACTTCCATGTTTTAGCTATTATAAATAATGTATCTATGAACATTTGCTTACAAGTTTTCTATGAGCATGTGTTTTCATTTCTTTTGGGATCTATAATTGCATAGTAGAATTGCTGGGGACTGGGGATTTAGCTCATTGGTTCTGGCGCCTGCCTCACAAGTGCAAGGACCCGAGTTTGATCCCTGGTACCCACCCCCCCAAAATAGTAGAAAAGCTGGATAACATGATAATCCCTTACTTAACTACAGGATGAATAGTTGAGTAACTGCAGGATGTTTCCCAATGCATCTGTACCAGCAATGTACAAGTATTCCAATTTTTCACATCAGCAACCCTCATTATTTTCTATTTTTTAATTGAAGTTTGTTTTGTGTGAAGGGCTAACCCATTGTTATTTTCATTTGCACTTCCCCAAGAAATACGCATTTTTTTTCATGTGCTTTTTGGTTATCTGTGTACCTGTGGAATAATCCCTGGTTGAATCTGCTACAGTTTGAGTGTGTCCCACAAAGTTCATGTATTGGAAACTTGTGATGGAATCTTTGAGATGGAATCTTTGAGAAATGATTAGGCTATAAAGGCTCAGCTCTTATCAATAGATTAAAGCTGTCATTGGGGGAGTGAATTCCTTATAAAAAGACAACAGTAGCACCTCTTGTTCTCTCTCACCCTCTCTTTTCCTTTCCACCATGGGAGAATGTGTCAAGAAGGCCCTTGCCAGTTGCTGAATACTTCATAGTGGACTTCCTAGTTTCTAGAACTGTGAGCCAATAGATTTCTTTTCATTACAGATTACCCAATCTGTTATGGCAGCACAGAACAGACTACAATAAAGTCCTTTGCCCATTTTTTTTCTTTTTATTGAGTTTATTGGTACATTTTAGGTATACAGTACAGTTACATTCATTATTGGGATCCTGTACCTTTACATGACAGGTCTTGGTTCTCATTTTTTACCCTTGTCCCTGCCCTCCCTTCACCCCCTCCTCCCCTCTGCATTTCTTTTGCCCATTTTAATTGGATTATATATTTTCCCTATTGCCTTATGAGAGGCACTTATGTATTTTCAGTACTCAAGTCTTATTAGATATGTTACTTACACATAGTTTCCCATTTTGTGGGTTGTCTTGGTCATGTCAGCAATATCCTTGGTCAGATCCACCAAAATTTTTTGTGATGGAGTCCAATTTATTTACTTTTTCTTTGTGCTTTTGATGTCCTAGCTAAGAAATGTGTAGGTATGAAGATTTACACTACACCTATGTTTTCTTCTAAGAGTTTTATACCTTTAGCTCTCATACTTGGGCCTTTGGTCTATTCTGAATTAATTTTTTTTCAAGTGGTGTAAGATAGGGTACAAATGCATTATTTTGTATGTGGAGATCTAGTTATCCAGCATAATTTGTTGAAGGCTAGTCATCTACTAGATTGTCTCAATGCCCTTGTTGAAAATTAATTACTCTTGATATGTATGTTTGCTTCTGACCACAGTTGTATTTCATTGATCCATATGTTTATCCTTATTCTAGTACCACACTGCCTTGATAATTGCAGCTTTGTAAAATGTTTTCAAATTGGGAAGGGTAAGTCCTTTTTGTTCTTCTTTTTCAAGATTGTTTTGGCTACATAGAGTCCCTTGAAATTCCACATGAATTTTAGAATAATCAAATTTCTTCCCCCAAAAGCCCAACTGGAATGACAAGTAGTAAATCATACCTATATCTATATTTATATGAGAAAAAAATCAGAGCTGAAGATATGAGTGAACATATTAAATAGTGAACTTATAGCATCCTAAGACTGAATGAAATGGATAAAAGGAGTATAAATAGAGAAGACATCTGAGCTTCAATCATAAGACACTACAAATTTTAGAAGTTAGAGAATACTACAAAAGAGACAGACAGCAGAAAACCCAGAGAGCTTATGTGCTATCTTGGATGAGAGGTGAAGAAATGGTTTCAAGATACTGAAAGTGATTATTTCATAAACTGAGAGGGTGAGTAAAATGAGGACTGAGAAGAGGAGGTCATTGAAGGATATGGTTTCAGAAGTGCTGCCACAGATGAATGGGTTTGAGAAAGAATACTACAAAAGAGACAGACAGCAGAAAACCCAGAGAGCTTATGTGCTATCTTGGATGAGAGGTGAAGAAATGGTTTCAAGATACTGAAAGTGATTATTTCATAAACTGAGAGGGTGAGTAAAATGAGGACTGAGAAGAGGAGGTCATTGAAGGATATGGTTTCAGAAGTGCTGCCACAGATGAATGGGTTTGAGAAAGAATAGGGAAGAATAAATGGTTTCATAAACTGAGAGGGTGAGTAAAATGAGGACTGAGAATTGGAGGTCATTGAAGGATATGGTTTCAGAAGTGCTGCCACAGATGAATGGGTTTGAGAAAGAATAGGAAAGAATGAAGGAAGTAAAACCATAAGGATCATGGAGTATTTATTTCTTTTCATTTTTCTTAATTTGTTTTCCAAATGGAACATTTTGTGCATAAATATAGCAAGAATAGACTTCCACTTTGACCCAAGATGGGATAACTGAGTAATTTACTTTCCTGCATGAATTACTTGAAAAATGAACAAAATACTATATGCAAAAGAGTGATTTGAAATATCCAGGAGTATCTGAAATATCCAGCAAAAGACAGTGATATCTGCGAGGCAAGAAACAAGAGAGTGAGCCATATGACTTCTGCAGCTTACTTCCTTGAGTTTTCTGGCTGTTTATCACCACAGGAGACAGAGCTTGAGCTCTGAGTTGGGGAAAGGGACTGAGAATCTAAGAAACCAAGGTACCTAGAGGTCATAGAACAGATTACTGGAGAGTAGAGAACTGCACACCTGTGGAAGGTCCCCCTCAATTATTTAGACATAGTACCATTAAGGAGAATCGAGGGAATAATGCCTGCTATTTTTGCAACACTGGGAACGATGACTTCTCCCTCCAGCCAGACTCACCTGGCATTTGATACAGTACCCAGACAGGTTTGCCTCAGGTGGGAGACTAATTAATCATTGACAGAACATTGCATAACATATATTAAAAGCAGAATTCAAAAAGATCACATCATTACTAAATAAGCTCACAATGTATGAGGATAAGGCTCAAGAATATAGGGATACAAACATATCCCAACTCCCTTCATGATAAAGTTTTTAATGTCTGACATGCGTTTAAAAATCACTAGTTAAGTCAGGCATGGTGCAAGAGGCCAGCTACTCAGGAGGCTGAAGCTGAGGATCAAGGCCAACCTGAGCAATGTAGTGAAAGCTTGTCTTAATAATGACAACAACAACAACAGTAATAAAAAATTTCTTTTTAAAGGACTAGGGATATAGCTCAGTGGTAGAGTGGCTGCTTGACATGTGAGAGGCCCTGGGTACAAATTTTAAAATAACAGAAAAAGAATTAAAGATTTAAAACCATAAAGAAAAGAAACAAGAAAATATTAACCATAATTAGGAGATGAATCAATCAATCAAAGTTAATCCCAGAATTCAGACAGCCATCGTAATTAGCAGATAAAGATGAGACAGCAATTATTATGAATTTATTCCATGTTCAGAAATTTAAATGGAAATATGGCAGATACAGATCATACTTATAGAGATGAAAACTATAATATCAGAGATGAAAATACACTAGGTGGGACTAATAGGAGATCAGACATTATAAAATAAAAGACTAGTGAATTTAAATTACAACGATAGAAACTGTCTGAATGAAGCACACAAAGAAAAGAGAATAAGAATTTAAAAATAAATGGAATTGATGAACTATGCCTTAATACAAATTAATAAAAGCCTAGACAGAAAAAGTATGTGCAGAAATAATAATACAATTTTTCAAGCTTACTTAAAAGTATAAACTAATAGATTTGAAGAGCTCAGCAAGCCTCAAGCACAAGAAATGTGAGCGCCATATCAAAGCAAAGCATAATTGAACAGCTCAAAACCAGTGATAAAATGATACAGAAAATCTTAAAAGTAAAACAAACATAAAAGAACAAAGATAAGAATGACAGTAGATTTCTCATCACAAATAATGCTAGTGATAAAATAGTGGAGTAACATCTTTAGGGTTCTGAAAGACAACCTAGGATTCTGTGCCTATCTTTTATATATCTGTTCATTAAGGAAATCAGTCTGTAGTTTTCTTTTTGTGTGAAGTCCTTGTCTGGTTTTGGTATTTTGAGGGAGTTTGACAGTGTTTTTTCCCTTTCAATTTCATGAAAGCGTTTGTGTAGTATTGTTATTAAGTCTTTCCTAAGTTCTTGTAAATTTCAGTGGTGAATACACTATTACTGGGCTTTTCTTGGTTAGTATGATTTTTATCACTGCTTCAATTTCATTGCCTATTACTGGACTGTTCAGGGTTTTTATCTCTCATTTATTTGAGGTGGGCATGGTGGTACATGCCTGTAATCCCAGGCTGAGACAGGAGAATCACAGCAAGTTTGAGGCTAGCCTGGGCTACATAATGAGTTCAAGGACACCCTGAACTACATGGCAAGACCCCATCTAAAAATACAGACTGCTTATTTGGGATTGCTCTGTTTTTCTCATGTGGGCATTCACAGCTGTAACAAAACAGTTTTCTAGGCAAAGAATGTTACCTTGGGTAAATAAGAACATTCTGTAATGATAAATCTACAATTTATCAAGAAGATATTCATCAAAACACAAAATTAGTAAGGCTATTTAAGTGATTTGATAATACTGCCAGTCTAAGTTAATCGACAGCCATAAACTATTTAATTGAAAATGTTAAAATATAAAGTCTTCTCAAGTATACATGAAATATACCAACACAGCCAATATCTTGATCCATAAAATAATTTGAAAATAATTTTTAAAAGATTTTGTTCATGCTAAGTATATCTCTTGGCTACAATGAAATTAAATTAAAAATCAATGACAGGTCACTGGAAAAATCTTTAAATATTTTTAAACTAACAAGTGATCAAAGAAAAAAAATCAAATCGGAAATATACCCACAGCCAATATCTTGATCCATAAAATAATTTGAAAATAATTTTTAAAAGATTTTGTTCATGCTAAGTATATCTCTTGGCTACAATGAAATTAAATTAAAAATCAATGACAGGTCACTGGAAAAATCTTTTTATATTTTTAAACTAACAAGTGATCAAAGAAAAAAAATCAAATCGGAAATAAGCAAATATTCTGAACCAAAAGAAGAAAGCACATCATATAAAAGGTATATGACGCTGCTAAAATAGTACTTAGACATTTATAGAACTAAATACCTGCACTAGAAAAGAAGAAAAATCTTAAAATTAAAAACCCCAGTTTCTGTGTGAAAAAAACAAAAAACCCAGATTGAATTTAATGAAGAAAATAGCAAAAATCAATAAAACAGAAGATAAAAACTGTAGAAGAAATCAATGAAAAGTTCAATAAAATGGACATACTTTTGGCTAGACAGATTGAGAAAAAGAGACACCAACTGCCAATATCTGGAATAAAAGTGATAGTATCAATTCATTTTCTACAGATATTAAGAGACCGATAAAGGAACATTAAGGGTAATTTTGTTACAGTTAATTCAATACGTGTGATGAAATGGACAATTCCTTGACCCATAGTACAAAAGCTTGCTTTAGAAGTGATAGATGACCAACTGGGGTATCAGGAATGCCATTTTGGTTTGACATTTGATTTTCACTGATGTAATCACCATATTAACAAACTAATAATCTCAATAGAAATATGAAAAGTACTTGACACCATTTCTATTTCTACCTTTTAAAAAATTGTCAGTAACCTAGTAATAGAAGGGTATCTAGGGAAAAAAAATCTACACTAATATAATTAATGGTGAAAGACTATTTCCCCCTAAGATCAGGAACAAGAGAAAGATGTTTGATTTCACCACTATGTTTCAGTTCACAATAGTAGAAAAAGAGAAAGAGAAAAGAAGAAAGAAGAGGAGAACAGAAATAGTACATATTAAGCGATTTGGGATATAAAAATTCTAGAGTATGAGCCAGGCACAGTAATGTGTGCCTGTAGTTCTAGTTACTTGGGAGACTGAGGCAGGAGGATTGCTTGAGGCCCGGAGTTTGAAACAAGTCTGGGCAACATAGTGAGATCACATCTCAAACAAACAAATACAGTACTAGAAACTGTGAATGCATATATTGTGACAGAAAGCAAATCAATGGTCGTCAGGGAAAATAGGACAGGAGCAAGGGATTTCAAAGTCCCCTTTGGGGGGCAAATTTGAGGGTAATGCATATGTTCGTTGTTTTGAATGTGGTGATGGTTTTACAGTGTATAATATAAATGTGCTAATACTTATTAAATTATATGTATGAAATATATGGAGTTCATTTTATGCCAATTGTAGCTCTATATATCATATTTTTAATTTAAAATGTCACAAGAATATTATAACATACGATAGTCCCATCATCCAACTTCAATGATTTTCAGCATTCTGCTATTCTCTTTCATTTTGCTATAAATGGGAGGAGGGAAATGGGATGTATGTGAAAGACATTGGGACCAAAGAAGAAGTTATGATTTTTAATAGCTTCAGTGTGTTTATTATGCTGATGGGAGGAGAGGACAAACCAAGGCACAGGTAAAAGGACCTGAGGGTTCTCAAATGGGCAGAAAGGATGGGCTTCTGTCCTTTGGGCAAGGGAGGAATGCCCTGGGAGAATGATGAATCATCCAGGACAGGAGGGAAGACAAAGACATGAATAGGCTTACTTAATATTCCACACTGACTCTTTGTTACTGACAGTGATGGTATCAATAATTATAGTAATGAGAATAGTTCATAGACCTTTGTATTCACTAATAAAATGAGTCACACAGACTCAGCAAGGGTTGAGTTTCTTGAATGAAGCTTTCAAGGAGACCACCACTGAGCATGATAAAGCCACAGATTTTTCTGTATTTTCTCTTTTTATATTTTTTCTTTTCCCTTCTTTCCTTTCCCCCATCCATCCCAGTTCCCCTACTCCTTTAGATGTTTTCTTCCTATTTGACAATATCAATTATACATTTTGATCCTTATTTATTATTTTTAGCCTTTCACACCAGAGAAACTATTTGGTATTTACACATGTGTGTCCTATTTATTTCACTTAAGAATATGGCCTCAAGGGCCGGGGATTTAGCTCAGTAGTTCTGCTGCCTGCCTTGTAAGTGCAAGGTCTAGAGCTTGATCCCTGGTACTAAAAGAACAAGAAAGAGAAGGAGTAGAAGAGGAAGAAGAAGAAGAAGAATATGGCTTCAGTGTGCATCCACTTAGCTATAAATATCTCTAGTTTCTCATTCTTTATGGCTGAGTAGTACTTCATGTATTTTCAGCTAAGAAAACATAATGCCCCAAACTCAACTCTTTTGAAGCAGTGCTCCCTTGAGCAGAGCTGGAGTAATTAATTGCTAGAGATGATGAAAGTCCTCCGTCTGGGTACCTAGTGCAAAATTATATCACGCTTCACTTTTTTTCAGTGTTAGTATTGTCATAAATGACTTCTGTCCCCTATTCCCTGTGCTCTTGTCAGTACCACCATCATCATTCTCACCCATTACTTACACAACAAATACAACAGCAGTTACCATTTACTAAGTGTTGCTAGGCACCCCTATTGCCATCTTCACAACAGCCCTCTGAGGTAGATGGTATGATTCGCCCCTGTTAACAACTGTGAAATCGTAGGCTTACAGAGTTAAGATATTGCCCAAGGTCCTATTTCAGAAGTAACAGAGCCAAAATGAAAAGCCCAAAGTCCTTGCCCTTAACAAGAATTCTATGTCATATCAGTGCCTCTTATAAATGATACTTTACTAGTAGGAAAAGATATATACATATTTTCCTCCAATTTTAACATTGTAAAGACCAGATTTTGCCAATAATAAAATAACTCAGAATTATGAAAATAATGAACAGTTTCAACCTCCTGTTTCAACAACTGTTTTCATTTTTCATTTCCTTTCCATGCTTATCATATGTACATATTTTACATAGTTGTAGATGCAATTTTATATTCTGCTTTTATGTTTAATGTTATGCCAGACATTTTCCTTGTTGGTATTTTGTTTATAAGGGATGAACAATATTCCATTCTGTTAATGTGCCGTGATTTAGTTAACCATTCACTCATGATGGAAAAAATTTATTTCTAGGTTTTTAGTTTTATAAGCTATGCTACAGCAAACTATTTGATTTCCCTCCATTTTTGTTACTTTTTGTAGACTAAATTTCTAGGAATGAAATTATCAAGAAAGAACTTGGACATGTTTATTGGCTGAATAGTTTTCCTTCAAACTTTATAAATATATCTCCTCATGCCCTCCCATAGTACAGAATGAATCTAATTCTTTAAAAAAGGATATAATTAGGAAAGTTTGTATCTTTGACCATTGTAGATAAATTTCATAACTGATAAAGAACAGCTTAATTCCATAAATTATTTGGGAGAACAAAAATTGAAGACAACCAGGGAGTGAATTCTAATGGGTGCAGGCTGCTTCTTTGGAGTGGGGAAATATCCTGGAATTACGTAACAGTGATTGTTACACAACTTGTGAATGTTCTAGCAGCCCTGAAATATATGTATACATTGAAAGGGTAGATTTTAAAGTATATGTATTATAATTCAATAAGCTATCGTAACAAATTAAAGACAAAACTTCAGATTTCCTTAGTAATTTACGATTTTAACCCTTCCTATAAGAGAGTTCTAGACTTGTTTTTTGTATTTGGAGACAGTGTATCACAATGCTTAAGGACATCAGACTGCTCAGGTTTGATTTGAGGTGTCACCACATCACTGCTTTGTGACCCTTGGCAATTGCTGTAGGCTGGGTCCTCCAAAAGCTAATGTTGAGACACAGTTTGGAGTGCAGGATGCTTAGTAAGGATCAAAACATCTTAAGGCAGGAGGCAGAAGCAGGACAAGGCAGAGGAAGTGCTAGAAATAAGATGAAGAACTAACAAGGCCTTGGCCAACCCTGATCTCTGGGCTGTCAAAGCTCCTACCTTGAGAGGTGACCACACAAACTGGGCTTTGACTCAATCAGAAAGCTACTGTGTGTCAGGCTGGGAAGAGCATGACCTTAAGTGAGGGGCCTGTACTTGAGGGTGACTGCACCAATTCACTTGCAGCAGGAGGCCAACAAGGCTTGTCTTGAGTAAAAACTTGGGCAGCACATCTCTGTGTCTTTGTAGCAAGTTATTTTGATTTCTTTTGCCTCAATTCTCTCTTATGAATTGAGATAATATAGTATTTACTAATTAGGGTTAGAGAATTAAATGCCATAATACATATAAATGCAACAGTGATTGTCATATAATAAATATGCAAAATAAACTGTTGTTATTTTATTATTACTCTACTGAATAATATAGCCAACTTTGCCCAGCCTATGCTGAAGAATTACGATGTAACATATGCACTGACGAGGCTCTGAGAACCTTTTAAAATAATAGACTTTATTTTCTAGAGTACTTTTAAGTTTATAGCAAAACTGAGACAAAAGTAGAGCTCCCCTGTCCTCTTTATTCCCCACCTCTGCACATGCACAGCCTCCTACACTAATCTGAAGACTCAGAAAAGGAATAGCATTGATCAGAAGTGGCTTATGTATACAGTCTGCCAAAATACATATATATATATATATATACATTTCATGAAAAGAAAAACCCATATAAATATTTTAATATTAAATTTATTGAGACATCATGAGATTAATACAAATTAGTTTTGGCCTCTACAATTACAAGAGGTGCTGAAAGTGGTGGCCATGAGCTTCCAGACATTTATTAGTATGATGCACGGTTGCTTGGGTGACCTTGGTTGTGATTGCTGCACATATATGTTCAATTTCTCCTCTAAGGGCTGGCAGTGTAATGGATTTTCTGCAATATACAACATCCTTTAGGTTCCCCCATACAAGGGTAACTCCACCTGTTGAAAAACACCATATTATTTTTCTTTTCCTAAAGCGTGTACACATTTTTTGGTGCACTCTGTATTTTAAAGGCAAAATGTGCAGAACCCACAAGGTATGAACTGAGTGATATGACCAACCCCGCCCCTGGAATTTCCCTACTCTCTCCCTACTCACTGACTGATATTTCTGTCTCATTCAATCATTGTTGGTTATTAACACCTCCATTTGGTAAATATGGGTTTACTGGATCTTTCCTGATATGACAGTTAACAGAGTGGACTCTCATGTACAGAAACATGTTTTGATAAATAGATTAGGGATATAGCTCAGAGGAGCTCCTCGATGCAGAGATTTAGGGGTAGTGGTTTTGGTCGTTGCCAATAGCAAAGCTGTGCACTTGTAGGGAGGAGCATGAGCCCCTGGTTACTGGGCTTGCTGAGTTGTTTGGGAGGACCCAAAGGTACACAAATGATCCGAAAAGGAGTTAGAAGGTAACAAGGATTCTTTGCTTAGTCACAGATTTGCCAACAGACAATCTAAGTATAGTTCTAGAGAAGAAAAGACAGCCTGTAGAGTTTTAAAAAAAAATTTGGGCCAATTTTAACTTAATCCACATTGTATAAGAGAAACTTTCTAAATGTTGCTAGAGTTCTACTTTTAAAAAATTTATACAGTTAAGTACTCTTTTCTGGGCACTATCCATTCTATGCATTTTAACATATACATAAGTGGTCACCCTCAACCAGGATACAGAACAATTCTACAACTGGATAGAATTTAGTGGACACACTAAACACTCACAACCACTGGTATCACTCCATTATCATAGGTTGAGATAGCTCCACTTTGAGTTTTATCTTTGTTGGACTTTGTAAAGATTATGGGTTTGGAGTTGGAAAGGAATACTTACTCCTCCACTGTTATGTGGGTGATTTGGGGGAGATTAACTTAACGTGATGTGGAAAGAAAGGGTAACATATTCCTACGGTCTTCTCTCCTGCCCAGTGAGGTGAGTCTGTTTCCGCCATCTTGGCAACTGGGCCTTACTCAGCAGATCATGGGAAAGTTAAGTGCAGGTCTAGATGAGTGTAATTTACAGTGGAAAGGACAAAAAGTTCCTTGAAGAAAGAAAACAACAGATTGGGCAGGTGAAATGAGAGAGGCAAAAAGAAAAAGAGCTATCACAGGTGGAGTAACTTGTCTAAAGTCATACAAATATTAGGTGGCCGAGCAAGGATTAAAACCCACATGGTCTTAATCCTAATCTTATGCTTTTAACTACTTCATTTTCCAATGCATTGTAACCTTTGGAAACAATGAATTTATGTTGCCTTTTAGATTTTACTTTGCATGCAATTATTCATGAAAAGTGGAAATTTTAAAATATTACTTAAATTTTAAAATACATAACAGGTCCCTTTTCATTATAACTTGACCTCTTGAATATTTGGGGGTTTGTATTCCCTGCTCTATTCTCTGCATTCAAACACAAATGATAGTTTGCCAGGTTAGCCTTGTACTTCTAAGGGACTCTAAATGAAACATTTGTTCATTTTTATAAGAAAACATGAAGCATTATGGAAAATCCATTTGCTAAACTGTATGATTTTGTGATCATGTTGTTTTTCTTTCCAGAGCTTGTTCTTTACCTTACTTTTACTCCAATTTGTTTTATAATTGTGATTCCAAAATAAAATCTAGAAAACGGGGCGTATTCAGAAAAGTCTAGTTTCTCCCACTAACCTCTACCTGCCTCTTTAATCCTTCCTGTAAGTAGTGTGGGAATTAAGCTCCATTTTGTCAACTTGATTGTCTTGGAAGCCAGGTAAGGGATTGGTAAAGCATATTTCTGGATGTTTCTAGATGAGTTATGGAGGAGTGCTTTTGGGTACTACATATGGTCCCTGGCCACTTTCTCTCTGGTGCTGTTCCTTTTCTCTGCTTCCTGGATGTGTGAAATAAGTAGCTTTGTTCTGCTGTGCCTTCTACCATAATATTTACTTCTTAGAACCAGCTGACCATGGACTAAATTTTCTGAAACCATAAGGCAAATAAACAATTTTGTCCTTGAAGTTATAGATGTCAGGTACACAGTTCCAACAACAGAAAAGCTGATTAATACAGGTAGTCATTTTGTTTACTTATTTTGTAGTTTCTCTTTTCATTTAGGGACACATGAGTTAGATTTTTATCTAACTTAATGCACATTATTTTCTGCAATTTACTCCATAGCAATGTATGGAGGTATTTATTATTTGGTTTTTAGGAGAAAAAGATGGTATGTAGAAATTCACAAAAAGTATGTTTTCTGATAACATGGAATGGAACTAAACTAGAAATCAATAACAGAACAACACCTGAAAAGAAACCAAACATTTCAATATCAATCAACAGATAACCTATTGGTAAAGAATAACACAAAGAAAATTAGAAAACACTATAATTGGAATAAAATTGACCATAGAACATATCAGATTTGTAGGACACAACCAGAGCATGATTTTCAAGGACATTTATACCATTAAACACATTGGAAGGGCAAAGTTTTCATATTATGAACTTAAATTCTACCTTAAGAAATCCGAGTTGGGCCGGGGATTTAGCTCAGTGGTTCCACTGCCTGCCTTGAAAGCACAGGTCCTGAGTTCAATCCCCAGTACCAAAAAAAAAAAAAAAAAAAAAAAAAAAAATCTAAAAAAACACAAAAAATAAAAACATTAGAGAAATTGAATTTGTAATTTAAAATCTTTCCACAAAAAGCCTCCAGACCCAGATGAATTTAGTGGTGAATTTTACAAAAATTTTAGGGAAAATAGAATCAATTATCCACAGAGTCTTCCACAAATGTACCAGCATTACCTTGATACCAAAATAGGACACAGCCATTATTGTAGGAAAAAAATTAGATAGATGCAAAAGATCATAAGAAAATATTAGGAAATATAATCTAGCAATACATGAAAGGAATAATAGACTATAATCAAGTGGTTAAGGCTCTCTCAATGTTTGAAAATCAATCATATAACTCACTGTAGTTCATTTACTAACAGATGATGAAATATAAACTACATGATTGTCTCAACAGAGGTATAGATTACATGGTAAAAAAACTATACTTGTAGATTACAGAGCTACTTGCATAGAAAGTTACAAATGTTCTGCAAATAAAAGCACTAGAACTAATAAGTGATTTTATCAAGGATACAGGGTTTAAAGTCAACATAAACAAATTGGATATCAAAATTAAAAATCGTGGGCCAGAGATTTAGCTAAGTGGTGCCACCGCCTGCTTCGCAAGCTTAGGGACCCAAGTTCAATCCCTGGTACCAAAAAAAAACAAAAGACATTTGCAATATTATAACAAATGAAACACTTAGGGATAAATTTAACAAAAAAGTAAGGCTTATACATAGAAAACCAGAAAAAATAGCTAAAATTAAAGAAGACAAATAATATTCATGGATTGAAAAATTCGATTTTGTTAAGATGTCAGTTCTCTCCAAATTGATCGGTGTATTAAACAAATCCCTATAAAATCTCAGCAAGCTTTTTGTCAAAATCAGCAATTTTATTTTAACATTTATGTCAAAAGCAATGGACCTAATATACGCAAAATATTTTTGAATAGAAAGAATAAAGCTAGAGTGCTTATAATACCAGGCTTATGACATTTGAAAGTATGTTCAAGACAATATCTTCTAGACATAAAAATGAAGTAGAAAGGTGAGTAGAACAGAATACAGAGACTTGAAATAGATCCACATATGTGATAAACTGATTTTGGTGAAGTTATGATAACTTCATAGGGAAACATAATTTCATAGGGGAAAAATAGTCTTTTCGATTAATAGTGTTTAAACAAGTGGACATCCCTAAGCAAAGGAAACTTGGCCTTTATTTTACATCATAATCAAGTTAATCTGAAATAGATTATAGACCTTAGTATAAGAGATAAAACTACAGAAGATGCAGAAGAAAAGGAAGAAGAAAATTTTTATGACCCTGGCTTCAGCAAAGATTTCTTAGATAAAACAGAAAAAGCAGAAACTATAAAAGAGAAAAATCAATAAATCGTATTAGTCATAATTTAAAACTTCTGCTCTTCAAAAGACATTGTTCAAATGGAATATGGTGACATATCCCTTTAATCCTAGCCCTTGGGAAGTTGAGGCAGGAGGACTGCAAGTTTGAATCCAGCCTGAGAAACTTAGTGACTTAGTGAAACCTTGTCTCAAAATTAAAAATAAAAAATCTGGGGATTTAACACTGTGCAAATGCCCTAGGTTCAATCTCCAGTACTGAATAATAATAGTAATCATAATAATAATCATAATAACACTTCAAAGAAAATGGAAAGTCAGGCAATGGATTTAGAGAAAGTATTTGCAAAGTACATCTGATAAAGGACCTATAAAGAGCACGTAGAACTCACCAAACTCAAAAAAGAAAATAAACTATTCAGTTAAAACATGCACAAAAGATTTGAAGTTTTAAAAGATACATAACTAAGGAGGATGGGTGGATAGCCAAAAGCCCATGAAGTAGATGCTCAGCATCATTAATTGTTAGGGAGAGGCAAATACAAACTATGATGAAATGTTGCTATGTACATATCAGCATGGCTAAAATTAAAAGGATTGTCAGTTGGTGTTGGTAAAGATGTAGAGCAACTGGAATTCCTATCGTTAGTTCTTATGCAAAATTATATAGCTACTCAGAAAACTGACAGATTTGTACAAAGTCAAGTATATACATATTTTTCTCTGTGATCCATATCCCACTCCTGTGAATTTATTTACCTGACAGAAAAGAGAATATGGATTCATATTAATACCTGCCTGTGAACATTTCTAGTAATTTTATTCACAGTATCCCCAAACTGGAAATAAATCAAATGTCTATCATCTAATGAAAGGGTAAATGCGGATATATCCATGCAAAGAAATACTACTCAGATATCATAAAGA
The DNA here is from genome assembly GCF_012274545.1 of Fukomys damarensis. Lineage (NCBI taxonomy): Eukaryota > Metazoa > Chordata > Mammalia > Rodentia > Bathyergidae > Fukomys > Fukomys damarensis. The sequence continues at coordinate 22,104,939 of NW_022900930.1, forward strand.
CTGAACTATCAGTACCTACAACAACAATATAGATGAGTTCAAAAGTTTTGTTAGGCAAACATAACCAGTCACAAAAAGTTACGCACAGTATGATTCCATTTATATTACATCGTTCAAAGGTAAAAATAATGGGGAGAAAAATCAGACTAGCGATTGCCAGTGTGAGGAACCAGGGAAGAGGACTGACCATAATGGTTGTGAAGAACTTTTTGAGCTGATGGAGATATTCTATTTCTTGATTATAGTGGTTGTTATCCAGTCTTATATATATTTGTCAAAACTCATTTAAATGGAGTGAATTTTATTTTATTTTATTTTATTTTTTGGTACTGGGCATCAAACTTGAGACCTTGAGCTTGTGAGGCAGGTGTCAGCACCACTGAGCTACAACCCTGGCCTGTGAATTTTATTTTTATATCTTCTGCCATTATAAACTTGACTTTTAAAAATGTAATAAAACATAATGAAGATAAAAAGTAAAAAAAAGAAAAAGAAAAATAGTGAAGCCAGAGCCAGAAAAGAGACAGAAGAAAAGATAAACGCAAACTAGGGCCATCATCACTGAATTAAACACACAGAGTTTAAGAATACTTAAGATCAGACAGATTTTCTGCATGTGGTTGTACACATCTATAAGTCTAGCTACCCTGGGGGCAGAGGCACAAGGATCAAAAGTTCAAATTTAGCCTGGGCAATTTAGCAAGACCCTATCTCAAAATGAAAGGTAAAGTGTTCTAAAAAAATACTTGAGCTTAATTTTGGGCTCTGCTATATACTGGTGTGTGATCTTAGGGAGGTTATTGTAGTCATGTTTAGTCCTGGGTAAAATGAGTATGATGACAATAGTACCTATCTCTGATATGCCTAGAGTACAGCATCTACAGAGGAGGTAATTATTACATTGAGTCATGTTTAAAGATGTCTCGATTGGGTTGATCTTGGTAGAAGGAGGGAAGAGTGATTCATGGTCCTTATTTGGATGAATGAGGCTCAGCAATTGACATATAGATTTAGAGGGAAAACTATGAGTTCAGACTAAAACATGCTGACATTAAAGAGCTCTGCTGAGGGGCATCTTGATAAACTTTCTACTGAGAGTTGCATGTAGACATCAAGACATCAGTTCAAAGTGAAAGGCATTTAAAAAATTAAAACGTAGAAAATAAGTTGAATTTTAATTCATATTCACGTTGAATATGTATCTCTTGGTTCCTACTGATATTCCAGTGTGTAATTTTATTGGGTTGATATTTAAGCCAACTATAGTGATCCCTCAGTATTCTCAAGTTCCACAACTGTAAATTTAATCAAGTATGGATCAAAAATATTCAAAATAAAAATGTTACATTGTTGCTGATGTGTACTATGTAATTAGGCCTGTGATGATTGCATTTGTACTGAACTTGTACAGATTTTTTCTCCTTGTCATTATTCTATAACCAATACAAATTAGTAACTATTGTGTAGCACATATATATGTGTGTGTGTGTGTG
>NW_022900930.1:22107155-22129693 GCF_012274545.1 Fukomys damarensis
AAATGCATCGGCAATTGGAACCACTCAGGAAAGACCTACAGCTTCTCTGAAAACTGAATTTTTGAGTTCCTTGTGACTTTGGTAGCAGAGCCTGGAGGTGTCATGGGGAGAAGAAAACTTGAGCATCCTTGCTTTATGGCAGGAAGCCATTTTAATGCATTGTTACCATCTTATCTTGGCCTGGGCACCAAGGTATTAAGTTCCTAATCATGCAGGAACGTGTGTATTCAATTAAAATGTTGTGACTTCCTGAAAATCATCACTTAGGATGATTGCATTCCCTTAACTCAGTTGGGCAGGATGGCACATGTCCTAAGACTTGGCTGTTGTCTCTTGTTAGCTATTATTTCTCACCACCCAAAGTCCAAGACAACAATCCTCACTCTTTGATTATTATTTCTTCTGTGGACCCTTGATTCTGAGTGTGTGTTTTCTCAACATCCTGTGCATGAAGCAGGTTGGGTTTGAATGTCATAGTTATTGAGCAAATTTGAAAATAAGTGGGTTTGTAGCAGTCAGAGTGAGAGGAGTTGCTGGGCTAGAGACAGGAGTGGGAAGTTAACGGACGGTAGGAAGAATGAGTCATAGCTGCTGTGAGCTTCAGAAACAGCTCAGTCTGGCCAGCTGCAGGCCTGGCTTTGCTGCTTTAGCAAGTGAATCTATGTGCACTCTTCCTTGTGGGGTGGAACAGGAATGAGCTGGGAAGTTCTGAATAGAAATTTCCACATTTAGACACCAAACCTTAGTGTCTGGGTTCTACTCACGGCAATGGTTGAGGGCTAGGCTGAGCTCATAGGAGCAACCTTAAGAAGGAACTGTCAGTGTGATGGTGGAATACACAGAATCTCACCCCTGGGGAGAGAGTGAAATGGGAGGATCTGATGGTATTGCCTTTTCAAACCTAGGACATTCCTAATCCTTCATTTTTTTTTTTTCAATTCAGATAAACAAAAGTTCACACATACACTTGTGCATCATACCCTCAAATGTGTTAGGAAAGAATAGTTTATAATAAAATGCTGAAGTAAAGAGTCATATGCATAAAGTTACATTTCATTTATATCCCCCTAAAAGTAGCTGGAAAAAAGCTCAGAAGTGTCAGAGATGTAGGGAGAAAAAAAGGTAAGTAGTTGCAGGTTGGGTCAAGCAAACTTTAGGAAGGAGTTGCCCAGAGACTTCTAGATCACAGAGCTTGCTAAAGGACACCATGACATATGATCTTAGTGGGGCTGTCAGCTCAGGAGTTTGGAGAAATGCTTCTTCTTTCCTTTATCATCTAAGTATACCTTTCAAGGATAACTGAGTGTCTTTCCCTTTGTAGTTAAATAACTATGTAAAATGCCATTAGTCCCTGAGCAGGATAGAGCGAAGACGATTCTCCTTGAATTAGAGCTCTGAGTTAAGACACTTGCTTTTGGTGTCCTGGTATTCATTTCTGGGAAACTCTACAGGCTTTAACACCATGAAGTTCCTAAACTGTTCAGCACAAAGGGAAGATAGATATTATCCAGCATGTAAAGGGGACATCCCAGCAAAATTGGCTCTATCAGGCATACACCTTGTTAAAGTTGGGATTACAGTATGACAAATCCCAGGGTCTCTGAGGAAGGATCTCAGTTTGGTGGGGTGTAGCCACAGTATCTCTGTCACTAAATCCTTTTGTATAATCTTGTAGCATTGGCTCCAAAGGTTAATTCAGTCAAGAACATCTTGGTTCTGTGGAAAGTAAGTATTTTTCTGAAAGTTGTCACCTGAATCCCATCTAGGAGGAGAAAAATTAAATGGATATCTGTGACAACCAAGTAGCATAAATGAGACCTTCACATTTTGTTTTTCTTTAATCTCTGATAGAAGCAAATGCAAGACAGGAGGGGCACATACAAAGCGGAAAACAATGATGTCATATCCAATAAATCATCTTCTTCTTCTGTCATTACCCAAATATTCATCCAGGGAACAACAAATTATCATTGTTTGACACTGAATGTTATAGATATTTGGTGCAAGTATTTGGAATGTGGCTAACTCTGATGGGGTCAATTCCACATAATTTGAAGAGAAAAATAAATTGATAGCCTAGCAATAAGCCAGGTCTGACTGAAGGCTGTTCCTGACATGGGATTGAAGCGAAGCCCATGCGATGATTCTTACCCTGAGAAGTGCCAAGCCAGGCTTGGTGTAGGTAATCTAGCTTGCTAGGCTAATGTTTCCCTTCCCCCTCCTCCCATCTATGGGTTTGAGTTGTGCTACAACTGTACAGTTATGTATTTTTAGAATTGCAAGGAACAGCTTGAACTCAGACTGTTGGGGTTTTGTAAAAAAAAAAAAAAATCATCTTTAAAGCTAAAATGTTATGAATAGCCTCGTTTTCATTAACCATTCCTTCAACCAGCACTGCATCTATATATATGTATAACCTGTGAGTTGGGCATTTACTTCTTCACTTCTTCTGGATGTCAAGTGTTAGAGTGTTAGCTGACAACACTGAAGAATTGACAAACTTTTCTCTCTCTTTTTGCCTAAAGGGAATAAGGACTTTGTAGTCCTCCTCCTCTTCTATGCAGGGGTTTCCTTATACAGAGGCTAAAGGCTTCTCTAAACAGAAGGGCTTGTCATTTCAAAACAGCTTTTTAAGAGCAACTCTGCTAACTCACTGTCCCTTCTCACATTCAAAACTGACTTTGTAGGTCTGGAGCTTAATTGGAGAAGCCAATGATAGACGGCCACTGATAGACGGCCCTTCTCTGATTCTTGGAGGCAGAAAATATCTTGTTTTTGGTGTGAAGCAGCTCCTGAACGACACAATATTCAGCTTATTGCATAGAGTAGTCAAACAGCTGCAGGTTATTATAGACGCATGAGAATATTTTATATTTAAAATGAAATCGTTACACCTTAAAGCAGCTGCAAAGGCATCCATGGGGTAGGAGCAAATGGCTCCCAGGAGCAGGGCCTCTGAAATGTTGCTACACACCAAGGTAAGTCCTCCTGTTTAAAGCAAGGTGAAATGTGCCAGCATCCCACAATCATTCTATGTGGAATCTAATGAAACTTACTTATTTGGTTCTCCAAATTTTCTTCTCCAAGAAAGTTGCAAAGAGTTCATTTGCTATCCACCTACTCTTGCTTTTGAAAATGCCTGTCACGTGATGGATTATAACTATTAATGAAGATGTTCATTAAATGAAGTAATATATATTTAGAATATTCATCCTTGCTGAACTTTTCTACATTAGCATCAAAATGGCTGAAAGGATAAAAGCCATAACAATTCCTGATGAAGCTTTAGACCTATAGCACAAAAAAACAAATTAATTATATCATCAAGGCACTTGAGGACTCATTTTTGTTGCCCAGAAAAACCAAACTTTTGAGCACTAAGAATCTTACACCTGACGTTTCTCTTGACTTAATTAGATGCAAGAAAGGAACAAAAGCCACAGTTAAATGAATGAAAGTGAATGCCTATTTTTGTTGCAAATTATCTTCATATTTCTCCTACCTTTGTGTAGCTCAGCAAGCCTTTCACAGTATTCTTACTTTTGTTATCTTGTTTGAACCTCACAGTAATCTTGCAAACCAAGCAGGTGACAAAAGTGACTGTCATTCTTTTGCAGATGGGGAAACTGAGGCTCGAAGAGGTCACATGCCTGATAACTGAGTGGAAACAAAGCTTTACACCAAAAGGACTTAAACTTTGTTACTTCTCAAAGAGAACCGAGGCAGTTTGTCACAAAGATAATCCTTGTGTGTGAGCGCCATGGTGTGAGTAAAAGAAAGGTAAAAGAAAGCTTTTAAATGTAGAAAAATAAACAAAATGGATTGAAAGAGAGTGATAATCATTAGAGAGTTTGTGCAAAAGTGTAGGTTAATGCAGCAAATCAACTCTATGTGCCTCAGGATAGAAATATTAGATGAATAACTACATATACTAAACTTTAAGGCTTCTAAAACATGGTCCATGAAATCCTTTGGTTGGCACACAAGAAAGTCACTAGGCATTGCTTTTGGCATATAGTTGGGACTGACCATGTATACCTGGAAAGATATACACTGTGAAAACCATACTGAGAACATAATCAGGAAACTGAAACGACCAGTATGGTGTTTCCAAGTGGGAGGTGAGACAATGGACTTGAAGAAAATTTGAATATTGGTGAGAAAATAACCAAGGAAGCTCTTTTTTATTATCTATGTACTAGGTACCTGTTGCTATATAACAAACCACTTTAGCATCAGTGACATAAAACATCAAAATTTATTCATTATTAAATAAATCTCTTCTAGTCGAGAGCTGATTTGGGTTAGAGGGCCTGTCATGTGGGTGTGTGCAGGTGGTTTCTGGGGCTGGAATATGGGTTAATCATGGCTATTGGCTAAGACTTCAGCTGGGGCAGTCAGATGGAACGGGTACATGTGACTCCTCCACAAGGCCTGGGCTTCCTTACAGCATGGTCGCTGGGTTTCAAGAACAAGTGTCCTAAGAAAAATCCAGGAGTAAACTGCGTTTCCTGTTATGATCTAGTCTCAGGGTTACACAACCTCATTTCTCTATTGATTGAAAGGTCCATCCAATTTCAAGGGTGTGAAACATAGACTTCACTTTTTTTTAGGGCAGGGTCTCACTACGTAATTCAGGCTGGTTTGAGCTCCCTGTATGGCCTCGTATTGCCCTGAACACAAGGCAGTCCTCCTGCTTCAGCTTCCCAAGTGCTGGGATTACAGGCATGCACCACACACCTGGCTGACTTTACCTCTTAACAGATGATAAGAACACACTGTCAAAAGAGCACCAGGGGCCAGATATGCTGGCACACACCTGTAATTCTAACACTCTGGGAGGCCGAGGGAAGAGGTTACCAGATGTGAACCCCAGCTTGGGCAATTTAGGAACTTAGCAAGACCCGATCTCAAAATTTTAAAGCAATAAACAGAAAGGGCAGGTCAGTGTGAAAATTCTGTGTTCAATAAAAAGTACCACAAACAAAATAAAACAGAACAAACAAACAACCCCACACACATACATAGGATGACATACTATTACAGCCATGGTTAGATGATAGAATCTGTCATGGTTTACGCTCTGGTCACAGTGACTCACAATCTCCCAAACTATATCCATCCTCAGACCCCTAGGTAACATTGCTTTACGGCGGCATCAGGACAGGACAGGGATTAGAAAAACAAAGCCACCTTCAGCAAAACAGGGACTTTATTGAAGAGATTAGAGCTTACGTGGTCGTAGGAGCTGATTAAGCATTTTGTATAGTTTGCTATCACAGCATCTAGACTTGGGCTTGAGATCAGCAGGGCTGGAATGATAAAGAGAAGATGGATTTGAAGGACAGAGCAAGATGGAACCCGTGGACAACCTGGAACTGGTACCTTCTGCCATATTGATCTCTCATGCCTCCAACTCTTCAGCTTGAATGATACAGAGAACCTTACAGAGAAGTGCTGGTGTACTTCTTGGTGGATGGCACCACAAGGGTGGGAAGACTTGAAAAGTGATCTTGTGGTGAGACAGGAAGCTAAAGACTGGGGTGGGGCTGATCTTTTATAACAACCTACTCTCACAAGGACTAATTCACTCTGGGAAATCAGCTTGGATCTCTTCTGAGGGCAACACTCTAATAACCTAAAGCTCTGCCTTTTTAACGGTTCTGTCATCTCTTAACATTGCCACATTGGGAACTAAGCAACCATACGAGCTTGTTCTCCAAGCTTTGGGGGTTAGCCACAATCAAAGCATAGTAAAGTGGAAAGAACTCACAAAGGTAGAGAAATTTAGTGTTTATGAATCAGCGCTACTAGATAACAAATAAAAGTGAGTAAATGTCCAAAATAAGTTTTAGCTAAATAGTTCTGAAATGACTGTCAGCACTACATTGGACCCCTAAACTTTGTAAGGGCTATGTTCCTGGAGCACCCATAAATTGTGAAAAAATAGGAATTTCAGATATGATCAGAAAAATGCCTATAAATACCCATTTTTATAGTTTAAACCCTAAATATGCTAAACTAGTAGTTCATCCATCTCTTGAAGTGTCTTAAACTTCTTCTGGCACTTAGGTTCATTGCCAGAAAACTTAGAAGGTGCAAGGCATTTTAGCGGCATCTTAAGGGTCTTGGGCCTTTAGAAGAGCACTCGAGATAGCTACATGCAGTACAAGCAACCTGTTACGATGCACCAAGAACTGAATAGCACTCTCGGATTGGCTACTTGCAAACCTTCTGCCAGAACAAAAACACAAACAAAAACAAAAAAACAAAAACAACAATCTGGAAAGATATTTGCAGCTTCCTCAAAATTGTGGGGATTTTCTGTGAAAAATTATCCATTAGGTTCTAAGGAAAACCCTGCGAATGACTGAGGCCATGAACTCTGAACCACAACTTCATGAGGGTATGTTGTATTTTCATATGGACCATTTAAACATTAATAGATTTTCTGTGAGTTGCCATCCCAGAACAAGCAGTTTAAACAACAGGAATTAGTAATTGTACAGCCTGGAGACAAGGAGTTTTAAATCAAGGCATTGGCAGGTTTGGTTTCTTCTGAATCCTCACAGGCTTTCTAATACTTTCTCACTGGGCATTCATCTGTACATGTCTGGTGTGTGTCTGTGTCCTAATCCCCTCTTCTCATAAGAATATTGGTCAAATTAGATTAGGGCCCACTGTAATGACCTCATCTTGCCTGAGTTACCTATTTAGAGGTCTTATCTCCAAATACAGGCATATTCTCATACCAGGCACTGGTACCAGAGATTCAGCATATGAATTGAGTGTGTGTGGGACACAATTCAGCCCCTAAGATTTCCTATAGGACAACCAAATTTGAGAATTACTTTTTGGAAATCCACAAAGTACATCTGCATTAAAGAATCACAGCCTTGGAAATCAACCATTCTTTTTTCACATAAATTTCTCTTTCGTATATTGTTTATTGCTAGTCCTCAACAACCTTCTTTTACACACTGGATGATCATACTGAGTGGTAATACTACCTGCCGTCTGCGGCTGTTGCTGGCAATCATGGAGGGACACTCAGAAATGAAGCGGAGAAGAGCTGAATCTGAAGGGGATGAACTAGAACCAGTGTTTGTCTCTCAACAGAGCCTATGCTGGCTGCATCACCTCCATGCCTCAGACTTCAGAGATGCCCAAGAGCTGCAGAGAGAAGGGGTTGGTGAGATGGTCTTTCTCCTTCCTTCTGTTCCAGAGGAGCCTTTCAAATTGCTAGGAACCTGGAGGTGTTTTGCTCCCCTATAGCTGAGGCCAGGTAAGCAGCCTCCCACTGGGCCCAATCTCTACTGTGCCATTTGTTCTTTTGTACTTTCCAGATGAGGAAAACGGCAGAGTGGTTGATGCCACAGGAATGTGGACAGGCTGGAAAAGGATCCGCACAGGAAAGTGTGGGCAGAAGTAAGTGGGCAGGGATGAGTGATAAGCGACTCTGGCCTTGCACATGCAACTGGTTTTGCGGTGGAGCCCACACCGGGCCCCAGCTCCTGATATTCTGCAATAGCCACATCTTTACTCACCATCTGCTCGGGCCTCTCCTGCTTTGTGGCCTACTTTCTGTTTCCTACTCCTACCTATCCCACCTGATGCTCAGTTCAGCTATTATAGCTCAGAGTTTGGCTTTCTGTCTTGACTATAATTAGTCAAGTCTCCTGTAGGCCTTGGACCTGCACTCGGAACAATTCCCAGTTCCCAGAGCTCTAGCCTTGCAATCAAATTACTGACTCAAACTCTAGACTCACTTTTTCTCTTCAGCCAGTGAAGATTCTGTGTGCTACCTTCTTCCCTGAGCAAGCTGTTGGTCCTCTCTGTTCTTTCAGTGCTCTTATCACAGAATCATCTCCAGGTAGCCCCAAGAGGATCTGTCAATGTGTAATACTAGGTATGCCTTAACACTGGGCTCTTTGTAGTCTGGTGAAGATAGTGTTATTGTAGTAAAGTGTTTGTCTCTACAACAACTGACCTGGCACATTAGAACAATGCCAGCAGCTTACAGGATACAGGGCCAGCTGTTTTCCAGGCATTATTTCAACTCCTTAAAAACCCCTGGAAAAATAAAAAATATATTGTCTTAATTTTACAGAGGACAAAAAGGACTCCCAGAGAGCAACTCTGCTCAGCTAGTATGCCAGAGCACTGAGTGGGCCCACATCTCCTGACTTCAAGATCAGGGCACCATGGACCCTCACACCAGCCATAGCATGTGCTAAAACCAGGTCTTACCCCAGCCTTGCTGTCCCTTTCCAAAGATTTACAGCATTTTCTCCTAAATCACAGTTCAAAAGTTCTCTTAGTAGTCTTGGTCAGAATGACCTCTTGGTATTTGCTACTCTCAGTGTCACTGAAATAATTTCTACAACCAAAAGCATTCCCTGAATTGCTTTGGGAAATACATTCTTTCTAAATCAAAACTGTCACATGCTGTAAGAGTTACTTACCCAAGAGGTCTTGATGGCTTTATCTCTGCAGTTTGCTTTCTCACAACCTCTGAAATTTCCCCATTGAATATTCATGAACTTAGTACATTGACTAATCCAGCCCCACTGCCACCTTGAATTCCGGGGATTGAACCCAGGGCCTTGGGCATGCTAGGAAAGTACTCTATCTCTGAGTAATATTCCCAGCCCATCATCTAACTTTTGTCTGGAGTGCCTCCTGCCTCCTGACTCCTTCCTTGGTAGATCAGTATGCTAGACTAAAGAAAGAACTCCATCCTATCTTGGAGTTCCCACGTACACATTTATGTAAAGAGTTTTTGGCTGTGCTTACTGTCTTGCTGGCTATGATGGGATGGCTATGTGACTGAAATGACGTGGGGAGTTTCAGTGATATTTCCTTTAGTCCCCCAAGACTGCGATATGGAAGACATAGTCGCTTCCTCTGACTTCTTGGTCACCTGGATAAGTAAGGTGAGGAACATCCTTTCACACCAATTGCAGAAGGTGTTACCTATCAGTAGAGCTCAGAGCTAATCATAACCTCAAGAAAGCTTCTCATTCCCTTGCCATTGTTAGTTAGAGATGAAAGAATCTTAAACCAAAGCTCCCCATCCAAGGTTCAGAAACTGGCCATTTTTATGCTAAGACATACAGTCTAATAGTATGTGACTGTCTGCTGGCTTTGTGCAAGTTAAGTGAGACATTATGAGAAAGAGCCAGCCATATGAAAAGCTGGAGAAGCGTATTCCAGGAAGAGGGCGCAGGAAATAGAACACACCGAGAAGGGTCTGCACAAGGTGAGTTTTAGGAACAGAAAGGAGGCTGGTGTGGCTAAAGCAGAGGTGGCAAACTTGTTTTGTAAAGGACCAGCTGGCAAACATTTTAAGCTTTGTGAGCTATCTAGTCTTGCTCGCAACTGCTCAGCTGTTATTTTAGCACAAAAACAACCCTGGGTGATACATAAACGAATGAGTACGGCTGTGTTCCACTAAAACTTTATTTATGGGCACTGAAATTTGAATTGCATACGATTTTCATGTGTCACAAAATATTGTTCTTTTTTCCCCCAACCATTTAAAAATATAAAAACTGCTCTTGGTTCAAGGGCTGTACAAAAATAGGAAGTGCTTGGATTTTGCCTGTAAACTGTGGTGTGTTGACCCTGGGTAAAAGCATATGAGCAGGGAAAAGACGAGTCCTGGTGAAACAACAGAGGTAGGTAGGCAAGGGCAGACTACACGCAGAGGGAAGGTTCATAGGCCATGAAAGGGAGTGTGGATTTTTTTCTAATTGCTAGGAGAAATGTCCTCTGAGCGCTTTAAGCGAGAAAGTGACATGGTATTTTAATAGCTCTCAGGAGCATCTGAACAGAATGAACTACTGGGAAGCAAAAGTGAAAGCAGAAATAGCAGTAAGGAGCCTGCTCTAGTAGTCCAAGCAAAAAAGATCAAGCACTGAACTGAAAATTAGATCCCCAACCTCAAGGGAAAAGGCCTATCAGTATTATAATGGCTTAAACATCCAACAGAGAGGTCAGCACATACTCTATATTCAGTGAAGGTTCTGTTTTATTTCCTTCTTCTTTTGGTGGTAAAAGCCTAGAGAACTTGGCTTGGTCCAAATCTCTCACCAGTCTCATAATGTCATTAACAGTAAATAGACATATATTTAAATTTTGTTGACGACTGGCAGCATATGTGTGTCTGTGTGTGTGTGATGGTTAATTTTATGTGTCAACTTGACAGGGCTAAAGGAAGCCCTGATAGCTGGTACCATCATTATTTCTAGACAAGTCTGTGACTGTTTCTGAAAGAGATGAACATATGAATCGGTAGACTGACCAAAGGTCCGTCCCCCAGCGTGGGGAGTATTGTCCAATCTACTGAGGGAGGGCCGGAGTAAAGCATAAAGAGAAGAAGGGTAAATTCCACTTCCCTGTCCAATCTTCAGACATTAGCTCTTGCCCTTGGACGTCAGGCTCTTGAATCTTGGGCTTTCAGACTTGGACCAATATTTATTTCATCATCTTGCCAGGTCCTCAGGCCCTCAAACTTGGATTGATACCCCTGGTTTTCTTGGTTTTTCAACTTGCAGCTGGCACTGTGGGACTTCTGTACTCACTAGAACCATACCTGTCTTAAGTCTGTCTCTCTTTCTGTCTGTATATATAGCATATATGTGTATGTATATACACCCACACACATATACATATTACTAAATAGCATTAGGGCGTGAAAATATATATATATATATATATTCATTTTACTGAACTATATGAAATAGTTAAAAAATTTTCTGATTAAAGTTCATCACAATATCAAAATCATTGGATTTATTGTTACTCTGAAAATACACTTGGGTTTTTCTGTTATTCGTTGTTTTGGTTTTTTGTTTCCCGCTTCAGGTTTATTTGTACAAACAGCATAGGATACTAGTTCTATCACAAGTGGCAGTCTGGGCATCACATCAGTTCTCCTGTCCTCATATTGGTGGGCAGAGACCTTTAATATGGGGCTTGGCACCTTTTGGAGCCCAAGCAGAAGCTGGACTACAGGCACATACTTCCAGTTGTCTGGGTGAAAAACTATTTTAGCGCACAGGTATTCTGCCTGCATGACTATAAGCTAAACACCTGGATCTAAGATATTTTCTTAAGTTTTCACCAGATGTTTGATGTTATAGAATAGACATAGCCATGTAATTAAAGTACCTTGTGGGTGAATACTGTGTTAACAAATAACTGGAGGTTGCTTTTCTGTTCATCCCGAATGTGACCAGAAGTGAGTCCACCACCATCATTACATCAGCTGTCCACTAATGAATGCCCTGAGGCCCAGAAGAGTTCACTGCAGGTACTCATCGGGCGACGGTAACTTTTCCCTTTCATTCCTCAGAAATAAAAATGTCACAAGGAAATAGTTTTAAATCTATAGTTTCAGAGGCTGAAAGCTGCCTTGGAGATCTTATAAAATGCACATATTTCTTCCACATGTTGCTTTTAGGATTCCCCTTCTCATCCTCAATTTTTAGTTGATGAAACTAGTTTCATAACTCTACTGACACTCTCAATATATAATTCAACAAACCCTTGTTGTTTAAAAATGGAACTGTTTTGGACCATAGTACCAGATGAGTTTCTCAGATTGCTCTCTGTGTGGTGAGTGGATTTTTAAAAGTCTGAAAGCTTTTATTCACACACATGATCCTTTTTTGGTGTTACTCTGCTATTCTTTAAGGCAAATTGCACATCCCACTACCTGCTGGAAGCCTTTTCTTTGATAGTCCTTGCTATGCTTCATTATTTGCTATCTGTGTTTATTTTTGTTGTTGTTGCTGCTGTTGTTATAACAGAATATCGGGGTACTTTATAGAGGGAAGAGTTTTATTTAGTCCACAATTCTGGACATGTAAGAACAGAGCCAGAATCTGCTTGGCTCTGGTGAGGACCTCCTGGTTACATCACAATATGTCAGATGGCATCGTAGTGAGAATGCTTACAAGACAGATCACAAAGCAAGACAGGAAGCCAAAGGATTCAGGGGCCAGGCTTGTGTTTTTGTTTTTGTTTTTAATTGACAACCAACTCTGTTGGGAAGTAACCAGGTTTCCAAGGGAACTACATTAACTCCTTCCAAATGCGGCACACTTCAGAATCTAATCACTTCCACCAGTCCCCATCTCTGAAAGGTTCTACTACCTCAGCACCACCACACTGGCAATCAAATTTCCAGCATGTGAACATTTGGGGGACACACTCGAGCTACGTCCAAACCAGGGAACTATCTAATTGTTGTGCTTTGTGCTCGACTGAAGAAAGTGTGATGTTCGTGTAGTATCCATCTGTTTCCTGATGAATAATTGCCCAGAAGAGGTAGAGGAAACTGAAAGCATCCATTTTTTCCATGGTATATGAAGTTATGCCGTGGGCTTATGAGTAATGTTGAGCAGAAATGTATGCAGCACTTTGTTCTCAAAGTGTAGCCAGCAGACTAGACTCCGCCAGCAGCTGGCTTCCTTCCCAGTCCATCAGCCTGTCTAGAAGGCAGCCATGTTGGTCCTTTAAGGTGATGTAGAACTCAGCACAAGGACCTTTACAGAGGGAGTAAGACCCACCATGGCACAAGAGAAACCCTCCTTAGCCCTGTAGTTTTATACTTTGGGAAACTCTTGTCCACCAGGTTGTCGAGATATACAGACGTACTAAGATGAGCCCTTCCACCTGGAGAATAGACAGATGTCATGGGAACTGAAAAGACTGCCTATTTTGAAATTACCATGTGGGTCTGCTGGGTGATTTGGGGTCAAAAGACTCTTACCAGAAGACCCCTGAGGTGATGCAAACATAGTGGGCAGTCAAGAAATATCGATTTATAATTAATTGCTCGGGGAAGTTTATGTAGAAATATAAACACAGATGCAAGTACACACACATACACTACTTAATAAAGTGAAAATCAGAAATTAAAATTGTTTTCATTTTCTATTTAATTTTGTTTTCATTTTGTATTACACATCCTTTTCTCAACACATATAAGCGATCAGTGTTGATAACTTGGTATCTATACCTTCATCCTTTTAAATTCAAAGTTTTTAGAGTCACTCTTGTCTTTGCACAAGAAACCAAAATATGAAATTTCCTTGCACCCTAAACTTTACTGTGTGTGTTGGGGGGAGGGTTGAATCCAGGGTCTTTTCTGAGCTACGTCCCAGCCCTTTATTTTTTTAACTTTCAGACAGGTCTTACTAAGTCACTAAGTTGCTCAGGCTGGGCTAAAATTTGAGATCCTCCTGCCTCAGTCACCCAGAGTGCTGAAATTACAGGCATATGCCACCACCATACCCAGCCAACAGATACTCTTCTTTGTGGGTGTATAACATCCCACAGAATCAATCAACCAGTTTATTCAGTCACTCACTACTGACAGATATTCAAGTTTTTAAAAGTAATTTTCCCACTACAGATGTCTATAGTAGCCAAATGTTTGACTACAATCGTGTATTATTAATTTTAGAATATCATTAAATATATAGAAAAATATAAAAATAGAGATACACTATAAAGTCAAGAAACAGGTGTTAAATAGGCAGGTGAATATATGAAAGTGTTCCCTGGGACTAGGTTCCAAACCTTCATCTTACAGTAAAGATCTTTTCATTGTAGGCTTGTCTACCCAGGTACTCTGCAAGCACCCTGAGATCAGGAAGCAAGTCTCTTTTCTCCTTACTTCCTCCAAAATACTGAGCACAGTCCTGCTGCTTTGGAGAAGCAGTCCCAGACCCATATATTAGGTGTGCTCTCACAGATTCTTCTGAAAGTAGCTGCTTAAATGCAAATGAAATTTCTCCATATATACAATGTAATAAATGTGCATAGTCTCAGGCCGGCCCACTATTTTTAACCCAGAATGAAGGTAAACTACATACTTATAATATTGGTGTTTCCTGTTTCTGTGAGGAAAAAAAATGTGCTGCATTCCAAATGAGGATCTATCTTTTGTGTGCACACACATGGATTTCTGTGTGTGTGTGAGAGAATTTCCCTCATTGCCCAAAGGAGATGTTCTTCTCTTTCCTCTTTTGCTAATCTGGTTATATATGGAAGTCAAGCAAGCAAAATAGACAATATGATGAGTAAATATGAAAGTGCCAGAAAGAAAGCCAGAAGAACTAATTTAAACAAAAACTTCATTTTTCTTGAGTCCTCATTCATGTTTGAGATCTAAGAATTTGAACTTACTGCTTAGAATTTGCATGTAAGCTATATGAAATTTACAATTAGAAATTTAAAAATTCAATAATTTTTAAATTTAAAAATTATTTATACATTATTTTTATATTTCAGGAGCACTAAATTCCAAAGTTTGTTCATGTTCATTATATGTTCCTCTGAAGAGAAAATATTTGAACTACTAAAACAAAAATAAATTCTTTTGTAAATATTTTGATAAAAATCTAGGAGAAAGAGCATAGCATTTATAGGGGATCTTCTATGTCACTTGAAGGTAAATAAATTTTAAAATTCTCAACATATTATACTTTAAGATATCTTGGATGTAAACTTCAGTGCTTTCTTTTTTGAAGCACTATGGAAATAAACAGCTAAAAGTTAAAAGTAATTTATATATAAAAATCATAAGAGTATGAGAGTAAATTTCTAAAATCACTTATAAAAGTTATCTAAAATTTTATGACAAAAATAAAATCCATTCTCTAAAGTGGTAATTTTTTGATAGACAAAAACAAAAGCTACTCATAGTCTCATTAAAGGCAATCACTATTCATGTTCTGATGTAGTTCTCTTTAATTTTATGTATGATCATCTTTGTGGTCTTATCCTATACACCAATAAAATAAATATTCCTATCACACTTAAATTCATAATAAACAAAAATACCCACAAACAACAAAAGTATATATGTGGCCAGTTAAACAGAAGCATTGTGAGAGATGAAAGGGTTAGAGATGATGTTCTTCTAATTTCTCAATCAGGAAAAAAAGGTTTGTCATAAAGTGTCATAAAAGCATGACATCAACCACATATGCTGTGAAACATGGTCACAATTCTGCTGGTTCTATGCTGTTAGAAAGGTGAAGCGTTTTTGTCAAGATAGGAGGTGAAACAAAGAAAAACAGAGACAATTTGAGCACAACTCCATTTATGATGGACCCTTCCTGGCTCACCCAGTGTGAACTTGCTGAACTATAGGGCTTGCACAGCCTGTTGCTGGGCCTACCCACTTCCTTCCTTGGGTTGTATGTTGTATCAAAGCATGGCTGGTTGTTCTCCTTATTTATCTCTAATGATCTAAAAATGAAATAAGACCAACAGTATTTTTGGCTTTGATTTTTTTAAAGCATTAGAATCTTTTTTCTCATACGGCATTCCACTTCAACATGGAAAACGACCCTTCAAAAAAAAACGGAAAAAACTGGGGTTTTTTTTTTTTTTTTTTTTTTTTTGGTTTGAAAGGAGTGCAGCCTTAGAGCTAGGACCCAGTTTGAGGCTGAAAAAATATGTGATGAACTGTTAAAACTAGTATTACTTTTATTACAAAGCATTCAGAGAAAGCTATGAAGTTTTATTTATGCTAGTTTGCATGAAAAATCAATTTGGCAGAATCTATCATGTAAGGAGTGTTTTATTGAAAAAATAAAAAAGGCAAGGGCCCTCAGCACTAGAGCACTTGCCTAGCATGTTGAAGGCCCTGGGTTCAACCCCCAGCCCTGTAAAATAAAATGCATTTGAAGCAATTACAGCTTTGGAATGGATGTTGATTTTGTGGTGCTACAAATGGTGACACATCACTGTTCACACCAAACAGTCTGAGGAAGATAGTACGTGCCTGGAACCAGAGGTTGAATACATCTTTTTAAAATAACTGATAATCAATTTATTGAAAAACTTACCTTTGGCATCTGCACTGGTTACTTCTACTTTCATTCCTGGCTCAGTACTGATGGGAGTAAAATGCTTAACAATCTCATCGTGCAAGTCAATGAATTGCTTATGGATTCTCATCTGGGAAGGATCCCAGGTTTTGCACATATGGACAGCTTCATGAATTTGTGTGTTATCTTTCCACAGGGGCCATGATAATCTTCTCTGTATTGTTCCAATTTTAGCATATGTGCTGCCAAAGTGAGCACTGTATCTCCTTCTTAATGGAAAGGTGATTTTTATTCAGAAGGGGAAGCCATTAATTAAATTAAAGTCATTTATTTGTGGAGATGAAAAATCAGACCAAAAGTTAAAGGTGAGCAAACATTTTAGCTCAGGAATAAAAAAAATAGAATAGAGAGACTACATATAAATAACACTCTGTTGTCAGTAAATTCAACTGCAATAGGACTGTAGCTATCTCATTAAAAGAACAGTGGCAAATTCCTCTAAGAAATCGTCTCTTTAGAGTCCTCCCACTGCTTGTAGAATAAAACCCCAACTCCTCAATCTAGATTCTGCATTCCAGTCCTCACCCCACACTCCGCTCCAGAGTCCCATTCCCGCTCTGTCAGTCCTTAGAGCGCGCCAGGCCCTTTTGCCTCTCAGGACATCTGTCCCCACTTTGCTTTGGTTGGGCACTTACTGCAAAGCTGGGCCCCACTATGGGCTGAATTGTATTCCTCTGCACACATTCATCAAATCTTAACCTCCAGTACTTTAGAGTGTGAGTTTATTTGAAAAAAATGGTCATTATAGATGTCACTGATTAAGAGAACAGCATGCTGGAGCAGGGTGGGCTCCTAAGCCAAGGTAACCAGTGCTGCTAGCGTCCTTAAAAAGGGGAGGAAATCTGGATACACACATACAGGTCAGCACCCTGTAAACATCAAGGCAAGAGACTGGATGATGTGTGTCCAAGCCAAGAGAATTCCCTGGCAAACCACTACAAGCCAGGAGGCATGAAACACATGCTTCTCTACCACAGCCTTCAAGAGCCCAGTCCATGGACACCTTGATTTCTGACTTCTAGATTCCATAGCTTGGACAATAAATTCCTGTCATTTAAGCAACTAAGTCTGTGGTACTTTGTTACAGTATACTAGGAAACTGACACAGAGGCTTCTCATTTGAACCGACAAAATGGATATTTATTATTGTAGATTGGGCAATATGTTACTCAATTTAAACTCATGATCTTCAAAGAATAATTGCAACAAAATGAAACTTCATTTCAGAACTTCCAGTAAAATGGAAGGAATCATTGTATGATGTAAGAGTCAAACATCCTCAAGAATATGTCCACCTTGGTGCTAGCGTTCCTTGAACTTTGACTAAAAGCTTTTTCAAATTTGTCACAGTTCCACTGCCTCACCTAGAATTTAACTTGGCTCCCTTTTGATTTGGTTTGGACTTTACAAAAATGTTCTTTTGCAGTGCAGGACTATTATCCATGGCTTTTTATTGGTTGACTGCTCTCAAAAGTGTGGAATCCTCATTTTTCACGATTTCACAGTCCCCTGAAAGAGGAGAGATCTAGTGGCCAAGGCAGAAGAGGTACCAGCGATGCTGCGGAGGAAACTGACTGATAGACTGACAGACTGAGGGTCTCCAGATTTAACTGCAGCTATAAATACTTCCACTGTAGTACACCATCATATTAAGCATTCTAAAGGCTGTGATGATAAGTAAAGATGGTGTCCATGCCACTGGGCTGCTACAATAGAAAGCAACACATCAACAAATCATACTGCAAGAACTTCTTGGAGGGCAATGTTTTTTATTCTGTACATCCAGATTGAGAAGGCCTCCTGGGTTCTCAGCAAATGTTTGCTACTTGAATAATTATTTTATTAATGCATTTATTAGAAAAATAAAAAGTGTATCTTTAAATTTTTTTCTCAGTTAAGGTCCACTCGTGGAGAAATTTAGGACTGTCCTGTTGAAATAGTCACTGTTCTCACTCATCACCCCTGAAAAGAAATTAGTCCTAAAGTTTCAAGGTAGATATCAGAATGTTCCATTCCATAGGTAGATGAAGAGTATCACCTGTCATTTCTGGTTTCCCTATACAAGACTGCTCAGATAAGCTTTGTATTAGACTAAGGTGTTTGGTCAGACACCTTTAAAGGACAAATGGTACCTTTTCTGTAGGCTTCCAAAAAGGTTCTATTTTGCTCTATCGATCCAGTTTCCACAGAGATTTATGGCTGTGTACATCTCATCAAAGAGCTAAGCAGTAATTTCCTGACTGTATATATCAATACCATGTGGATGTTTGAGGTCATATTTACATCTTTGATCTTCAGTGATATGTCATTAAAGGCATTAGAAAAGAATGAAATCCATTCATTTCATGAGTTTAGGGGGCCCAAAAAATTGGAAGCAATACCCTTGCCTCCCCAGAGAGGGGCTCAGGAAAAGGGGGAGTCTGTGACACCTCTCAGTGTAATCAATGCCTGGCTAATCACTGAAGTGACAAATATTAGGTTGTGAGGAAAAGACGTTATGAGTTGAGTTTTAGAAATGCATAAATTTTTGGCACCTGAGGAATCCCTAGGAAGTACTGTGTCAGAACCCAGAAGTTACAGATCATCAAATAACCATGTTCCTCCGCTTATGATGGGGTTACATCTTGGTAAGTCCATAGTAAGTTGAAAATATTGCATGACAAAAATGCATTTGATGAACCTATAGAATATCCTAGCTTAGCAACCTTAGGTAACCTGTAGGGTATTGGCTGTTTCCCCTTGTGATCATGTGTGTCGCTACGAACTCTGGCTCACTGCCACTGTCCACCACCATGACATCACAGTGTCCTGCTGCGTATTGCTGGGAAAAGATCAATGTTCACAATTTTAAGTATGGTTTGTACTCAATGCAAATTGCTTTTGCACCATCATATAGTTGGAAGATTCTAAATAAATGAGCCTAAGTTGGGGCCATCTGTAATGATATTTGAAGCTTTGGGTGTGGATGAGAGCATCCAAAGAGAAAATACGTAGAATGAGAAAATAAGAGGGTGGAAGAGAGAATGCTTGGCAACACCATAATTTAGGGGGCTGGCAGCAGAAGAGAAGCCAGCCAAGAAACAGAATAGGACAGAAGGATGTCACATAAGCATTGCAGGGAATGAGAAGCACAATCAGCATTATTAAATGACACTGAGACTGAGTATATGACAATTGGAAATAGTCCTTTAGAAAACTGACTAGTAGGAATACATACCAAGATCGAGAGGTGAGTTTCCAGATGTCTTTTATTTTATTATTATTATTATTTTTTTAAATTTATTTTTATTTTTTGGTTTTTGAGACAGGGTTTCACTATGCAGTTGAGACTGACCTGGAACTCACTATATAGCCCAGGCTGGTCTTGAACTCACAGTGATCCTCCTGCCTCAGCGTCCTGAGTGCTGGGATTATAGGTGTGCGCCACCACGCCCAGCTTCAGATGTCTTATTTTCATCTGTCAGCTTTCCTATATTTTTTGACTGCTGCAAAATAAATATCAGTTACATTTATATTAAAGTTATTAAAATATAAGAAATGCTCTGATAATATGTAAAATATTTTACAAGAACCTGATGAAAAGAGCAAGTAATAATTAATTCACAAGTACTGAGTGCCATGCTAAGGATGAAACAACGAATAAAGAGAATAGCTCTGGCTGTACTGTTTTGCAAAAAGGAAGGCAGCCAGTTTGGTAAGGGAGAGATGCAGGCCTTGTGGGGTACAGTGACAGGGGATAAAGCTGTAAAGTAGCCTGCTGCTGAGGCATGGACTTTATGTGTTTTGTCAAATAATATGGCCTTCATTCTGAAAGCTACAGAGATGTTTTTGAGCGGCAAACAAAAGTCCTCAACTGGGCTTTACCAGATATTTATTTTCTACTTAACTTCGGTAGTAGTGTAGAGTCCAAGGTAGGAGAAAAGTAGGAGGCAGGTTTCCAGAAATTCCAACACTTGAATAACAGCAGTGACCTAGCAGAGATGTTTGTTTGTAGCATCAACAAGTGAATAGGATATGTATACAGCTGGAAAGAAAACATCAAAAACAACTGGAAGAAGTGTGTGAAAAATTTCTTGCTTGTCAAAGACCATAAGACAGCTCCTCTTCCTGAAGCAAGGAAAAGCAATTGTGCCTACATCAGGCAGGTCCACCTCTTCACAGGTTCGTAAGGAAACAACAGGAACGAGGAAGTCAAGCCTCAGAGTCACAGCAATCTGGAGGCTTTCTGTACCCAGCCCCAAAATTTCCAGGAATAACCTTATGTGTGGCAATAGTAATTAGGATGCAGATGCAGGGTGGAGGTTTGTGGGCAAGGCCATCTAGCTGCCTTGAAAGCACACCACTGAGGCAGCTGCCTGTCACAGACACAAGGAAGGCATCAGCTGTCCAGCTATGCCTCATTGTCTCTTTCCTGGGACCTGTGTGTGGAGGCTACTCAATAAGGTCAGTCCCATGCATGCAAGGAGCAGGAAGTTCAAAATCATATCCTACTGAGTTTTTAACCTGCATCCCTGGGTGGGTGAAGTTATGGTTACTGATATGAAATAGGAGAGCAGTGTTACTAGTGCTATTATAGAACAAATAATGAATCTGAGACCAGGGCCACAAGACATAGTCCGAAACGTTCAGCTCTTTCTTTGCCATCCATGCATATTTGAATATTTTCCTTTTTCCAGGGAGAATTCAGTACTTTTGCGACAAAGAGATGTAGTCGAAGTTATTTTCTAGGGTGTTTTTACATATTGATAGTTACGGGGTCCTAAGAAGGGACTTTTTCTGGTAGATGAATTGGTGGAAGGTTAATAAAACTGTAAGTGAGGTAGGTAAGAAACAGATATACTAATTTGAATCCATACTTTTAAAGCAAGTGATCAGAAAGGGGTAGGTCCCAAGTGAGCAGTAGTAGTTTGAGCTAATCGGTAATACCTGCTGCACTTGTGACCTTCTCGGGTTCCCTCATTGATCTCTATTATCCAGTGTGGGAAACTGAGATGAGGATACCAGGCGACTAAGTTATGGAAGCCAGAAATGAACTTGGTTGGAAGTGGTCCTATGGTATAAAACCCCCACCCAAGACTAGCCTGGAACAAGGCAGCTTTCAGTAAAAATAGCATTTCATCTTGCAGTAATGGAACTTCTGTGGCCAGGCGATAACTAGTTTAAGGGTGTTGCTGTGACTGGGGTGTGGGGGGTTCCTTATCATCCCCGCTCCCAGACCGAGCGCCAGGTGGAGTCAGAGGCTGACCCGGCAGCTGACCCAGCAGACCCCTCAAACACTGGGCCACAGATTAGTGTTCCAATAAGGTACCGGCCTAACTCAGGCTAACTCAACTGATCGTTCCTCTCATTCCTTCGAAGAGGGCAGTGCTCCAAAGCGAGTTTTTATTTTTATTTTTATTCATCCTAAACACAGCGGCTCCAAGCACCACCTAACTACCAGCTAGACAGTAGGGGCGCCCCGGCTGCCCCGAGTGGTAGGCAGCCCTCTCCCTCCCTCCTTCCCCACCACCACCCACCCCCGGCTCGAACTCCAGCCTGGCCACCCCCGGACTCCCTTCCGAGCGCTGCTGCTGCGACTCTGAGCCCCCTGCGTGAGAGCAACAGACTCACGCGCGGCCGCTTGTTGCTCCCGCTGCCTCGACATGGGGAAGTGAAAATGAAATTGATTTTTCTGAGAAATGATGAAAGCAGCGCTGCCTGCCAATGAACGGCGGCGGCGAACTTCCGCACCTCGCGGCCCGGCCGCTCGCGCCCTCCCTCTGCCTCCACCTCCCGGTTGCACAAGCTTGAAACAAACACTGTGGAGGAAGGGCGGAGGGAGAAGGGCGGAGGGGGAGGCGAGGGAGGGAGGGAGCGAGGCCCGAGGAGGCGGGGGGGTGGGGGGATTTCCAGGCTCAGCGCTTCGCAGTTTCCTCTCCTTGTTTTGCTTTCGATCTGGACTGTTCTCAGGCAAGCCGGGGAGTAACTTTTAGTTTTGCTCCTGCGATTATTCAACTGACGGGCTTTCATTTCCATTTCACACACCCTAGCAACACTTATACCTTGCGGAATTGTATTGGTAGCGTTGAAAAAGCACACTGAGAGGTAACATTTTTCAAATAATAGTTGTGACTGTGCGTGTGTTTCTCTCGAGGGCATGTTTACGGGGACTGGAGGAGCGGTGTGTGTATGCGTGTCCTGATGCTTTGACACGATGTTTTGCGGACGGAAAACGACGGGGTTCATAAATATTAATACCGATTTTTGAAGGAACAGTCGGCACAATTATGGAAAATCTGAATTTAGGGGAAGCAGGTTCTGCTGCTGTTGCTACTGGCACTGGGGCTGCTGAGGCTGCAGGGAGGAGGAGGTGGAGGAGGAGGAGGAGGAGGTTGGTGGAGGTTTAATTTCACTTTTGGATTTGCAGATGTGGAGAGGCTTCATGGACACAGCCCTGCTCTGTGTGATTCTGCGCCCCAGGTGTCGTGGATGGGGGTGCAGGTCCGCTGGAGTCGGGCCCGATTATCACTAGATTGTCGTGTATGTCTGTGTGTGTTTGCAGCCGCCGTCGCCCCCAGAGCCCAAGGACGGAGCCTGTGTTTCTCGGTGCCCGGCGGCGGCTCTCTCTCAGCAGCCCCCGGCCGC
>NW_022900930.1:22130370-22178945 GCF_012274545.1 Fukomys damarensis
TCAGCCCTTCCCCGGGAAGCGTCGACATCCCCTGCTGGCCCCAGGTCTTGGTGCGTTTGGCACCTTCGAGCGAGGAGAGGAAAGGAGGCTGGAAGCCCGAACCGTGCACGAGGACTGTGTCCGGGCACCAGGTGAGACGCCTGACTCAGCCGGTGGAGTCGGGACGCTCGACGATCGGCTATTAGATGTGGCTCCTGGGGCTGGCAGTCGAGATCACCGCGAATTAGCTAAGTGGCTCTCTCTCTCCTGGCTAGCCCTGCAGTATTTGAAACTTGGGGACTCGGTGCCGGCTCCCTGCACCTTGAGTCTCCTCCCTCCAGCGTGAGCACGGCGTAGTGCTCCCTGCCCTTGTGGCACAAGAAAATGCAGCGTCGGTCTAAACGAGGACGAGTGGTGCTGGCATTTTCCTTCTGTCACTGCCCTCCCTGTGGCTGTGAGTCCGTCTGCTTTTGATGAATGGCTCAGGGTGGAGAATAGTTACATTTCCTGTTGTGGATTTTCAGGAATCTCTAAGGTTGCCCTCTAGCCTGCAGTTATTTATTAGTTTTCAGATCAACTGCAGGTTGACTTAAATTTAGCAGCCTGCACTTCCTGGTGCTTAAGGGTAGGTGCGGACCGACGGGGGTCTTGGAACCCACTGCACGTGAAAGGTGGATGTTCTTGCTGTTAGAAGCCCCTCCCTTGCTAGGGCCTCAAGCATGACCCTGTTTAACTTCCTCCAACACACAGATTCAGGATTCTCTGATCTGCCCAGCCCTCTTTCTTTCTTTCTTTCTTTTTTTTTTGTTTGGGTGCTGGGTAAGGAGAGAAGAGGCAAAAATAGGAACCTAAAAAATCCTGAAAAAACTTTTCTTAGCTTCAGCGGATGACTTTTATTGGCATCTCCCGTGCTTACCTTGTGAACATCTATTGATTGATGTGGCAGAGTCCGGAATTTCACTGTAATTAGTGAATGATTATAATTTATAACTTAGTCTGTTGTGTAAGAAGTTAGATTTTGGCCTCTTAGATCCAATAGCTCTTGTCCGTTATGATTTGCTTCTTTAAATTGAACATTTACATATTTCACTCTGAATGAGTTGCCTTTTTCTGTTGATCTTTAAAGTTAGAAATACTATTCCATATATTTCCCACTTAATTACCTGTAAAAATGTCATCATACTCAAAAGTAAGGGGTTGTAGTAAAACTGGAAGCAAATTATGACAGACAAATGGTTACCATAAAGTCCTTTTAGCACTATGAACTAGTACCCTCCTTTTTTTCTAACCCTGACTCTTGTAGTACTGTATTTAATATGCCAGAACTAGTTAAAGATGTTTAAACTCAGTGGGGAAATTTTTAAGCTTTGAAAGTTCAATATTTGATGTGTATCGATTTTCTCATTCTTAACATTATCTAGTATAAGCTCTGTTGTTTTTAGAGCATTTTTCACATAATTTCCTTTTGATAGTGAGCAGACCACTGAATTCTAAATTCAGTATTTGGGTCATAATTCCCTTAGCTGCCTTCTACCAAAAATGGGCAGTTCAGGAAATTATTTCTGTGTTTCATAAATATGTGTAGAATATTTACTCTCCACCTGGACACAGTGCTAGGCAATGTAGATACACCTGAAAAGCAGAAAGCCTATTTACACTGTACAGAGGTGGCGTTCTAGCTTGCGAGTTGACTATCAACAGCAAAAAATAAATAGAGTAATTACCTTTTGGGATTAGTGCTGTTGAAGGTAATAATAATAATAGCTATACAAATAGTGCTGTTTCCAGGAACAATCGAGATACTGTATTTGAAATATCATTAGGGGGAAGTTATAGCAATCATAAATGTGGAAGGCATTAACTTTAAAAATTATATCACATTGGTATTCAAGTTTAAAAAATAGGGAATCACAAGTAGATCAAATATTGACTTTCTTGTATAGAATTTTTGGCAAGGAGGAATTTTACTTCTCCCCAAAGTATATAAATAATGGTAAGAATTAAACCTGAGGTAACTATTACATATAAAGTACTGATAAAATGTTTAACAATGAAATATACTAGTATCAGTGAAATATTTTTTTCTGGCCCAAGAAAAGTTAGGAGGTATCCATGGAGACTAAATGTATGAAAATAACAGTGATTAGGCCAATGTATTTTTCCCTCTTTTTATCAGTAAAACATCTTGCCAAGCCTTGCTGTGCTTTAGTCTGAATTTTCCTTACCATTGTGTTACACTATTGAATTCACTGTCTGTTATTACAGATATGCACTTAACTGATGACAGTATTTTGCTGCAGCATCTTTAAAGGGAGTTTTACTCAACTTATCGAATACTTACTATGTGTCCAACACTATATATGATAATATGTGAAAATGTAGTGTATAGTTATAATATAATGTTAAATACATAAAATACTGTATGAAATAAAATGCTGTGAAAATATCAATTATTAATAATAAAATAATTTAATCTGTGTGGGTACCAGGTTCCTTCCCACTCTGGGGTGGGAGGTCAGGACTTTTCTCCTCAGCCTGCCCCATTTTCATTCTGCTTTGGGCCTCCGTGGATCGATGTTTGGTGTAGAATGTCAGCTTTAATGTATAATGGGCTGAGCTGAGGAAGAACTCTTATGGTGGGTGTGACTGGTAGGGAAAGACAGAGGATGGGAAGGTTTGGTTGGATTTTGATTTGTCCACAGAGAATGATAAATTTATCTGTAGGAAACAGATTTAAACCTGAAACAAATATATTTTAGGTAAAGTACCAAAGGAAACACACGGACAGGAAATCCATCCCCCACGCCATTGATACTGGGGTACAAGGTTGTCCTGAGGATTCCTAGCCCTCTCCTGATTCAGAGCAAGTGGCAGGCTTAAAATTTTCCAGCTTTTTACCTTCAGAGATTCCCTTTAAAATGACTCCCCCGTAAGGTCCATCTTTTGACAAACTTCTCTGAAACGAATTGCTTATCTAAATAAAACTTTCTAAGAAAACTTCATGGGTCCCTTCCTGTTCTTTCAGTCAGAACTGCTGGTCTGCTTGAGAAAACTGGTATTATCAAGTATAGCTAATCTTACTCCAGCCTAATGTGGAGAACCTTGTTGTGTTAGACCCAGGGCAGATCCATGTTAGATAAATCTAGACACCTTAAAGCTTTCTGAGGTACTGCAACCGGGAGGATATTTTCCCAGAACTTCGAGTTCTGTTGGGAATCCAGAGTCCCATGCAAATATTTTAAATGAAAAATAATTCTATAAATACAATAGCACAGGCAGCTAGTTTGTTCAGTGAATCCAGACAGCATGCTATTACTTCATGTATTTATTAAACATTTGTGGGCAAGCAGCTATGGACAAGACTGTGTAGTAGTGGAAAGTACAAGAAGTCAGAAGTATGGAGTTGACTTTTACTGCTTTGATTAACTCTCTAGTCACTTTCCACTTTGGGACCTTAGTGGCTAGACAGTCCCGTTATCCTTAATTGACAAGAGGTACGTGTGTTATAAGAACGTTCTGCGGGAGAGAACTTGTAGGACCCAAGCAGGACCCTTCAGATTTGACGCTATCTACAGTCTCTTCCTGCCGCACAGTGAGCTTCTTATTCCCCATTTTATGTGAGATGAACATCCCTGGTCTCCCTCAGGTGTGTGGGCCAGAGAAGTGAGTTAGGGATGTTCTCCTAGGGCCAAATCTGTGATCGCTGCTTGGATCTGAGGCACATTAAATTTGAAAAATGCAAAGCTTTTCAGTAGTCAAAACAAACACAATTTATGTTATTATAAATATTGGATGGGGAAAAAGAGTATTAAATTGTGCCCCCAGTTTTAGTCCTATGTGAGCATTTGTGTATAATATTCAAAAAATCTGTGAGAAAACATAATTTTGATGTTGAATTGTGTTTGTTTTGACTGCTGAAAAGCTTTGCATTTTTCAAATTTAAAAAACAAGCACAGTTACTCTTGCAACTAGAAAATGTTCTACCTTGCCACATTTTAACCAGTGCTTTGACTAGGAGAGCCTTCGATTACTCTCTGTTGGAGCTGTTTTTGTTGGTCTTGCTAAGCATATGAAAATCACACAAAAATGATATTGGTGCTATGTATATGATACATTGTATTTTCTTTTCTTTTCTTTTTTGGTGGTGGGAATTGAACATATAGGGCCTTGTATGTGCTAGGCAAGCGCTCCTGCAGTCAGCTATACTCCCAGCTCTGAATTTTTCTTTCTTTTTTTGTTTTTGTTTGTTTGTTTGTTTGTTTTCTGAGATAGGATCTGGCTTTGTAGTTCAGGCTTATCTTAACTCACTATGCAGCCCAGACTGGTCATGAATGTGGGCAGTCCTCTTGCCTCAGCCTCTCAAGTGTTGGAATTATAGGCTTTGCCACTATGCTTGGTGATTTTTTCATTTTTAAGAAGAGACAAGGCTGAGAGAGTTAGAGATTTCTTATTGTTGTGTTTTGTTACGCTTAGAGTCTCTTATCAGCTTAGTATTCATTTTCTATAAAGAATAAAGAACACAAGTCTCCATATGAAAAATGGAAGGCTCGCTTGGGTCTTTCTGATGGTGGGTTCTAAGCACTTTCATCTCAAGGGCAAGACCAGTTCAGTTCAACAGAAATCTTAATTTAGGGGTTTGTGTGAGAAAAGCCCATGAACTTTTCATTAAACAAATATTTTGAGAGTTAACTATTTACTAGGTAATTTTCATAAATTCTTTTTCAAGCATACTTAGCTATCTGTTTTCTGTGTAACAGCATTTGATACTTGTAGAGTTGATGTGACCAAAGGAAAATGAACTCATATTATTTTTTTTCCTTAGCAAGCTTATGAATGTCAGGGTTTTGGAGGACCCCAAAAAACTACTTTGTAAATAAAATATGACCTTATAAGCTTAGAATCCTGAGTTTCCCATTTGGTGAGGCTGATATTTTGAATGAAAAGGAATTGCACACAAATTGCTTTATTTCGAGTAATAACGAGCATGTTATTTCTGAAAGAATTTTTTCTCCTTAACCTAGATTTATTAAAGAAGAGAAAAATTACAAGAGTGAGAAAAGAGTGTCCTAATACCTGGATGTGTGTTAGTGGGATAATGGAATAAGAATGGGAGGGATTTAGAAAGTGAAAGTTTGGGGATGGGGTGATTAAGAAAAGAAATGCAGGTAGCAAAATAGAGTCCCTGAATGGAAGAGAGAAAAGATGTAACCAGGTAAGTAGATTTTCTATCTTGGCATAAATATCTTTGCGTTTTGGAGGCAAGGGCAGCAAGTTGATAGATTAAGTATAACTCAAGGACCAGTTGAAATACTGGCAGCATCTGTGCTTTTTTTTTTTTTTTTTTTTTTTTCGGGGATTTTTTGTTCCGGGGATGAACTCCGGACTTTGTGCTTGTGAGGCAGATGGTGGAACCACTGAGCTAAATCCCTAGCCCTGCGCTTTTTGACGTTGAGGTTACTTTGTATCGTGAGGATGTTAAAGTCTGATGGGGAAACTTTAAGGCATCAGCTTATTTCATACAAGCAAACATGGAGTTATGGGTGGTTGTGACGAGCATGGTTAAAATTCTTAGAGGTCCTGGGGTTGAAGTACAGTGTGAAGATGGATGGATTGGTATCCGTATTGTGAGGCCCCAGCCTCAAAGTAAATTAGTCTCTGGGGCAACAATGGGCTCTCAGAGGAATGATGTGTGCCAATAAAGTTAATCAGAAACACCATGATATCTCTCAGGCTCTCTGTATTCTGTCTATGCTGGTCTTCTTTGAGGCTCTTTACTTTTATCACACAGTAAGAGCTAGGAAAATATAATGAGCCAATTTTGTGCTTTTCTGAAGAATAGATGGTACAAGTTAAGATAGAACTGCGAACACTGTAACTGGGTCCTGCCCATCACACTGTTTGGAAATTTAGTACTCTGTACTGTGGTTGGGATTAAACAATGAAAGAAATATTGTGGAATTTAACAACTGTTAAAGGCTTTAAAATGTTAAACTCTCCTTTCCAGCAGTGCTGCTTTTAGAAACCTATTTGCTTAAAGTTACCAGAGGTAACAAAAAATTTATATTTGGGGGTATTTATTGAATTAGCTTTTTTTATGTGAACACTTGGAAATAATATGATTAACCAACAATAGGAACACATGTAAGTGAATTATAGCACATCCAGAATATAGGTAGCTTATAAAGTTCAGTGTGTGTGTGTGTGTGTGTTGTGGGTGTGTGTGTGTGTGTGTTGTGGGTGTGCACGCCCAGGACTCTGAGCATGCTAGGCAAGTGTCCTACCACTGAGCTATATAGTCCCATAACCGAATTCATGTTTTTGAATTGTTTTCAATAATGGGATATATTTGATTTATGTTATTATAAATATTGGATGGGGAAAAAGTATTAAATTGTGCCCCCAGTTTTAGTCCTGTGTGAGCATTTGTGTATAATATTCAAAAAAATATGGGAGAAAACATAATTTTGATGTTGAATTGTGTTTTTTTTGACTGCTGAAAAGCTTTGCATTTTTCAAATTTAAAAAACAAGCACAGTTACTCTTGCAACTAGAAAATGTTCTCATGACAGTGCTAAAGTATCCCCTTTGACTCCACCTCTGGTACATGTTAAGATTCGGAAAAGCAAACTGAATGGTGCCAAGGAGGGTGGTGTGCAGGGCCTTGGCCATACTAGAGCTTTTAGCACCGCTACATATAGCCAGACTTTAGAATCTGGGCTTTCCTAATTGGCCAGTACCAGAAGACACCGCTGTCCCCATCCAGCTTCTTGCTAATTGAAGTCATTGAGCATGGTGGCTCTTTGGTGAGGTTGACCCATCCTGATTTTCCAAGAAATGTGAACGAACTGAGATGTTATCCCACATCACAGTTTTAATATGTGGCCCAATTAACTAATTAATGTGTGAATATTAATGTGAGTAAATACTACTACTGCAGAAATACAGAACACCCGGAGAAGAGAAAAATTTCCTTATTGATACTTACAATTAGGCCAATGATTATAGAGATTCTCACACTTACACCTTCATGGAATGCTATGAAAACTGATGGAATAGGGATTTTTTCACTCTGTAGACTGCGAAGGTACAACTGTCTCCTCTTTTCCAAAAGTTGTGAGAGAAAAAGAAAAAAAAAACAAAAAAAACCCAAAACAAACAAAAGAAGGAAAGCCAAACTTAAACTCCTTTGAATCCTGGCTGAAAAGGATCCAGGGTTCTGATCTTAACCTTTCAAAAAGTATGAGTTTTGTAATCTAGGGACCTCTCCAAGGTCTGGACTTCACTCTTGAAATATAAATGCCTGGGGAGATAGGAGTCTTAGTAGCTCCTTTGAAACTTCATCAAGGAGTGTGGTCCAGGATGTAACAAATAGATGCTCTTCAGGAGATAAGAGATTTTATTATCCTTTTGGATAAGAACAGTTACTTGAGACAAATTGCTAAAGGTCTCAAAGTATGTGAAAGATAAAATGTTTCTAACTAGTACTTTCCATAGTTGTGTGTTACATTGTATACCTTCACTAACTTTTGTATCCTAGCCATTCTCATGTTGCAGAAGGTCATTTTTCAGGAACCCTGAGGCATCCAAGAAAGTTTTATTTTTCTTTGCACATCCACCTTTACAAATGCACTGTTGGGGATTGCAAGAAAAACTGTCAGAATGTGACCCCTAGTTTTTACAACTGAAGAATACTCAGAATGCCTCATTTGTACCTGAAAAATCAAAGCAAAAACAACAACAACAAAGCAAACTGTCATATTCTTTTTTTGGATATGGAGATAATTTTGAATTATTATGAAACTAAGGTTGGGTATAAGTATTATGAGTTCAGAGACTGAATGCCAAAGCACAGCCAAAGCACAAGGGATGAGGAATTGATGAGGACAACACTGTCCAGTGCAAATACAGTGTGAACCACATGTATAGTTCCGATTTTCTAGTAGCCCCATTAGAAAAGTAAAAACAAGCATATGCAATTAATTTTAATAAATTTCATGTAACCCATATATCAAAAGTCATTCCAATACCAATGTGAAAATATTAATGAGATATTTTACATTGTTTTTTCATACTGAGTCCTCAAAGTCAAATGTGTTTTCTCCTGCAGTGTCATATCTGAAGGAAGAACTGGACATATTTGTTGCTTTGATTTTGAGTTGTAAAGCAAAGGTTTACTGGGAAGGCTTAATTCCAGCTCAGGAGGGATGGCAGATCTCTGTGTTGGAGACCCAATGGTATACGTATCGAGCACATAAACATTGAGAATTGTCACTTTGCATTAGGATTTGTCACTTTGTATTAGGTGTTCAACAGTCAGAAGGTGAGAAATTGTTTGGCTTTTCTCCTTTGTACCCAGACATTTAAAAGAATCTTATTATGGAGGGAGGTAAGAGAAAGGCAAACTGGAAGAGGAAATAAAAAGAATCAAGATGTATTATATACATGTACCAACTCCCCATGATTAATGTCATCATTATTTACTGCTCACGTGTACTAATAACAATAAAAATTAAATAAAAACAAAAATATATTTTAATCCATTTCTTTGACATTTCAGGCCCAATAATGATCCTTATATTTTCTTATACATATAAATAAGCTATTTTTGGCGATTAATTGGTGATATACATTTGAGAGTTGCTGCTTTCTCTATGGGGTTCCTTATTAACATTAACTTTGTTGTTGTTTTTAACAAACACTTTCAGTGCATAGCATATGTGCGGTGAGATTCTTCTGAAGTCAACCGTGGTGCTTCAGAGTTGCGTTCATTTGTTCTCCATGACTGTAATTGTTGATTGAAGCAACAGACTTGCCCAGAGAGCCAAGGCAATTTATTTTTACTGAAGCCTACCTAAGAACTGCTTAGGTAGCTTTTCTCTGCAAGATTAAATGCGACCTTCACAGAATCATGTTAGCGGGGCCAGCAGCTAGAAAAATAAAGACTAAACCAAACCTTCAGCAACAAAATTCCCAGCTGCTCAGTGGGTCAGAGCTTTTCTGATTGCTTTCTTCCAATAAAAATACTGTAGAATTAGTTTTAAGTGAATTCTGGTAGGGTTGGGGATTTGCAACCGACAGAAGAACAGCAAAACATAATCTCATTTTAAAATACTAATCCCGAAGGCACGTCCTTATTGACTCTTTCTTGGAATGTTGGGAGTTTGTTAATATGAGGAAATTTAACTCCTAGACACTGTTTAAATGCCCTTTCAAGTTAAATACCTCCAAATAGGACGGGAGAGTGGGGTCAGAGGAGTCAATCAAAAGGCTGCTGTCCCAAGAGGATATATCTGGGGATATGGGGTGTTCTAGTGCTCCCAGGGAGCCACAGGTGGTAACACTACTTCCTTTTTCCCATTGCTGAATGAGGGTGGGAACTTGGGGAGTCCTCAAGGGAGGACCCAGTAGGGAATGCAGATGAACTGCTCCTTCTGCTTGTGGGTGTGGCCCTACCCGGGACTAGTTTATTCAGGGTAAGTTGAAAATACAGGAAAGGATTTGCTTCGCTTACAGGTGCTTTGAATGCATCATGAACTCTTTGCAGTTCTTGAAAGTCAAATTACAATTTGGGAAATAGGGGAGAAGAGGCTCTTCAACTGAAACAACTGACTATTTTGATCAGTCATTTAATTAGTGAGTGTTTATTCAGTGCTAACTATATGTAGAGGGATGTGTGCAAAGGAGAATCAATCAACATGGATTTGAGTTAGGTCGAAGATGTGGTCGCTAGTCCTCCTAGTTAGGAGATGAAATTGACCACATGCAGAAAACAAATGCAAGCAATTAGACAAGAAGGGCAACGGGTCCTGCAAGAGGGGTTGTAGATTTTCTGTGTGTGCTCCCCAACCCCCAGTCCTGGGGATCGAACCCAGTGCTTCAAACTGAGCTACATTTCCAATGATTATTTTCTTTTTTGGGACAGGATCTAAATTGCCTAGGCTGGGCTTGAACTTATGATCCTCCTGCCTCAGTCTTTCTTGAGTGATGTTCCTCTTCCTTTGGCCACATCAGGTTGTCTCAGATTGTAGAAGAAGCCACAGCGATAAAATGACAGATTTTTGAGAAAGGGCATACATTGCACTTTTTAAAACTCAGATTCTGAGTAGATTATAAAGTAGGCATGAAACTACACATTGTTCGTTGTTATTGCTCTTTCCCAAGCAATTCTCCTACATTCAGTCTTGTTTGTAGAAACCGTTTGGTGTCTTTTGTCATTCAAGAAAATTGAAGTCAAGTCTTGATAGTTATCTCCCCTGTCTTCTTTCCTTCCTCTCAGGTTAGATGCTGTCACTAACCCTTAACTTAGTAAACACAGTACTTCTCTCCCTGGAGGTTTGTGCTAGGAGAACCTAGCTTTTTGTGTGATTAATGGTAGCTTCTCACTTGACTTGAGAGGACATGATCATGAAAGGGAAATGGATCCTTAGTTAATTTTAAAGTATATATTAGCATTGTGTGTGTGTGTGTGTGTGAGAGAGAGACTGTGTAACTGTATTTGTCTTTTTTTTTTTTTTTTCCTGGTACTGGGGATTGAACTTGGGACATTGTGCTTGCATGGCAGGTGGCGGCACCACTGAGCTAAATCCCCAGCCTGAGACTGTGTCGCTGTAGTGAATGCATTGGTACCTCAGTTCACAAACATAATCTGTAACCTGAATCACTGAAAGAGTTAAGATTGTGAACTAAGGCACCACTGTTCTTCACATCATCTGGATTAAAAGATAATTATTTGTCGCGAGCTGGTGACGCAGAGCACTGTCCAGCAGTGCCTCAAACCTGAAAGAGCAGCGGGGTGGAGATGGGGCAGAGAGAAAGGAAGGACGCCAAGACAAGACTCTGATCAAGGCGACGTTTATTGCCGGCAAGCACCGGCCTTTTAAAGCAAAAAAACCACAAACTATTATGGGATGGGGTTACCATAGTAAATGAAAGTTCACACAGGAAAAGAGCAAACAGGCTCAACAAAAACAACCCACCGTGGGTAGTAGTAACCCAGGCAACCACACATGTAAAGGTCAGAGACAAGAAACTGTAACTTTTAGGAATTCCACAAAGGAAACACACCACCTGCTAAACTGGAGAAATTTAACACATATGGAGTTACTAAAGTTTGCAATACTTACAACCAATACTCATGATCCCCACAATTATTGCCCACAAGAGGACTGAAGGAAACAGTAGAAGTAGCAAATTTATAAAATTTACCATTATCATTAAGTGTATAGTTCAGTGGTAACTCTGCTTATTTACAATTTTTTTATTAGTGCGTGTTTGCAGTTCATAATGTTTACATTCCTTGGGTGGAGTTGCTACATGTACATAACGCATCTTAATTTCTCTTTTTATCCCCTTCCCCTCTTCTCCCTCCCCCTCCATCTATTAATCCCCTTCTTGTTCAAGAATGATCGTTTGTATAAAAACTGATGCACCTAAAGTATGTTAGTGGTATTGTGCAGCCATTACCGCTGTCCTGATTTCTATCATCTCAACCAGAGAATCTGTTTATGTTAAACAATGACTGTTCTCCTCGGCCCCTGGCAACCACCCATTCTGCTTTCTGCCTCAGTGACTTGACTCTTCTGAGTACCTCATCTATTTATTTATTTTCCAGTACTGGAGGTCGAACGTGGAGCTTCCGCACTGAGCTGCATCACCAGCCCTTTTTATTTTATTTTGAGACAAGTTTTCCCTAAGGTGCTGAGTTGCCCAGCTTGAGCTTGACCTTGCAGTCCTCCTGTCTCAGCCTCTGAGAGTGCTGGGACTATAAGTATATGTCCTTTTAAGATTGAATAACTTTCTATAATTTGTTAATCCACTCATCTGTCACTGTGCACTAGGGATGTTATTACCTTCTGTCTATTGTGACTAAGGCTGCTGTGAAATACCTGTTGGGTGCCTGGTTTCGATTCTTTCAAGCCGCTGGAATGTGTCCTATGGTAATTCTGTTTTTTAAAAAAAATTTTTTGAGACAGGATCTTGCTGTGCAGTGCAGGCTGGCCTTGATCTCACTATGTAGCTCATGCTGGCCTGAAACTTGCAGTGATTCTTCTGCCTCAGCCTCCCAAAGGCTAGAATTACAAGTATGTGCCTCCATGCCCAGCCTATGTTTAACATTTTGAGGAACCACCAAACTATTTTCCGTAATGGCTGTACCGTTCATTGGACATTCCCATCAGAAGTGAACAAGGTTTCCAGTTTCTCTGCATCTTTATAGAAATTTGGTGTTTCCTGATTTGTATTTTGGTTAGCAACCATCCTAATGGTTGTAAAGAATATCTCACTATGATTTTGATTTGCATTTCCATAATAGTGAGTGACAGGACATCTTTTTATGGGCGAATGTGTATTCACGTTCTTTGTTTTTGAATTGTTGGTCTGCAGGTTGTTGAGTTGTATCCAGTCTATATGTGTTTGTGAGTCTGTCGTTTCCAAAATGACATGTTAGTGTAATCTGAGGGACTAAGATTCTCCCTCATTGCAGTATATATAAAATGCAACACAAAATCATTTTCAAAATTTTGAGATATTGTAAATCTGATAAAACACACATTGGGAATTGAGTAATGTCAGAATGAGGTGAATCAGAGTGCTTTGGTAAATGGAAAATCAGATAAAATTACCCAGATATTTCATAAATGGTACGATTGGAAATTTCCTTAGTGATTGTAGTCTGCTCTGCTGAAATTAAGTAACCTGTTCAAGGTTTGGTGGCCAGATTAAGTACTTACTGAGTTTTGTTGAACTCGTAACACTTTTTTTTTTCTGTTGTATTTTGCATCCTAAAATTTATAGGGAGAGGAAATCCTGAATCTAGAGGTGTATTAATTGTATCAGTTCCTGGTAGGCTAATGTCTCTACTTGGTGAGAAAGAACCCCAGGCTCAGTACTTCTATGGTATCTTAGAGTTTAGTCAGAGTCACCTCAGAATAACAATTAGGAGCTTTAAAACCTAATATAGTCTGCTCAAAAATAGCTCAAACTACTACTTGCGTGGATGGGAAAAATTTATTACTGTAAGTAAATCTGTTGAGTAAAATGAATAAAAACATGTATTTATTGTGAATTAGCGTGAGGAATTTTCATTTATTCTTACAAGAGCTGTAGTAGATGAAGAAATTAAACGAAATGTAAACTATGCGGTAAAAGCTATGCTGTTGGTTTACTTTTATGTGTTACTCCAATTTATTTCTATCAGTCTTTCTCAAATGTTTGGCCTCTATAGAATAACATAACCTGGCATGGTAACAAATAGATTATAACTGAGTTGCAACTAATTGGGAAGATGCATAATGTCTGTGATTGACATAAGGCAAGGTAGTAAAAGGAATTGCAAAGTTTTTATTTCCTTCAAGTATAGGCAACAATTTAAAAATATTCTTAAAACTAGCTCTCAGTACTGTGAAAGCAAACATGATAGTGCTTAAATTAAATTAAATTCTTTTCTGCAAACAACTACTTTAAATAACACTCTCAAAGGACTTAATTCTTCCAACAGACGTTTTTGAACAGCTGTGTGTGAAGCACTATGCTGTGAGGATGTAAAGTTGAAAATTTCCCATCCATATTCTCAAAGAGCTTGTAGTTTAGTGAGCCAAGCAGGTAAATAACCAACTGCAGTAACCTAAATAATGAGACATAGGCTTCAGAGGAGCACAACAAGCAGAAGGCTAAGGGAGAGAGGAAGAAAGCGTGGTCTCCTGGACCAGAGAAATTGGAGGGCACTTCACCACCCACTGCTGGAAGGAAGGAGGTGATGTGCTTTGGGGCAAATGGGCAAGAAAGGCACTTTTGATTGAAAGAACAGCAGGAACAGACAGGAAGGGTTGACGGTTCCTTCTGCTCCTGGTGGCTGGAGCAAGCAGCTCTGAGCGGAGTGTCGGGCAGCCCCTGGTTTTCACATATATCTGATTCAGGGCGTGGGTTCCTATATTTCCCAGTAAGGAAAGATTTTATCCTGGGAATAGAGCAAGGTGTTTTTCTGGGCCGGTTACTGAGAATTTGTAACAGGTTCCCCTTTTGCATTTCAGAAAATGGTGGATAATGGCAGTTGAGTGTCACAGCTGTGTCCCTGTGGGGTATAAGGAAAGATATAAGGGGTGTATGCATCTATAGACTGGAAAGAATTGGACAGTATTTTTTAATTAATTAATTTTATTGGTACATGTAAGGTGGTGGGTGTTTTTGATAATAATGAGGCTTGTGTTTGGGACCTCACCCCTCCCCTCCCCTCTCCTCTCCTCTGCTTTCCTTTGCCCTTCCCTTATTCTTCCTTCCTTCCCCGCTTCCTTCCTGCTGAGGATAGAACCCAGGGCTTTGCACATGCTGGGCAAGTGCTCTAGCACAAGCTTTACCACAGGCCCTGCTTTCATGTTTTTCAGAGGAAGTGCTAGGCAGGTACAAAACTATTTTCTGTGTGTGTGCTCATTATTTGCTTTTTGATTGGGTTTATAAAAAGAGAATGCAGTAATTATAAATATGTTTAAAATGCTCAAGTGAAGTGGAGATAGACACTTCTTTCATTTGTGCAAGAAATTCAACTTAGAGAACCAAGGGAAAACAGCACAGAAGTTTTAGGATGGGCTTCCTCTTGAATGGGAGAACCATTCAGCTCCTTCCTCCCCAGCAGAAGTCGGTCTTCTGAGGATGTCAGAGCCACACTGTGGAAGGCCACAGCAGGGCTGGGTGAATGCCTTGGGGTCAATTCTGCACCAGAGACACTCAAAGACTGGAGGAGCCCACGGTGTTGAGGCTTTCTGTCTGCTCTCTGAGTCTGACTGAGGTGACTCTGAAACTGCTATTGTGTGTGAAGGCCATGAGATCTGAGGTTATCTAATTGTAAGGAGAACACTGATTGTGTATTTGCTGGACTCTTGCCTGTAGGAGTAAGGTTGGCAAGTCTTATCAAAGGCCCTAAGTATTACAGGGTTTATTTCAATATATCACATCCTATACTCTATGATAAGTAACTGCCTTTTTGAAACAATGGTGAATTCTGCAGTGCAGTGCAGAGTTTTGCCCAGGGTGCAGCAAAGTGAATTGCACATACACAGCACGCTTTAAGTGCAGGTTGAATTTATTTCTAATGATCAACTCAGTTTTTCATTTGGTAAGACACGGGCCAGTCCATCTTACAGTCCAGGTTAATGGGGATCGAGAGCTGTGTTTTCCAGTAAGGAACAAAGAGCCTTGTTTGTATGTGCACTGGGTGTATTTGGGATTTCCCCAGGCAGGCAACAGGGGCCCCCTTTGTTGTGAGGCCCCTGGGCTCTGTTAACTGCCCAGCCTCAGTAAAGCCTCCTCACTCTTCTTCCGTTACTTCCCTCTATTTTCTCCAAGGCATAGCTTCTCTGCATTAACAATGGCTCAAATGTGCCACTGTACTTCCTTATCTTGTCCTTGTTCTTCTTTTTGTTTATGATGTTCTTTCCTTTACACCTGTCTTCCCATGCAGTTCAGGTGCTCCTACTTCTTTGGGGCTTTCCAGAGAACTCTCTTTCTTAGATTTTAATATAATCTAGTAAAACTCTCCCAACAGGACTTCCAAACAATTCACTCATGTAAAATGCAGGGTCACATTATTGTGACGTGAAAGAAGTGATGGAGGGAGTCTGATGTAGTGACTGAATCAGGACCTACTGTGTTACATGCCCATGTTAGGTTATCAAGGAATGTAGCGTTCTACCAGGAGACACAGAAGTGTAAATCTGTCTGTCTGTCTCCCCAGCTGGGGAATTTAACCATGGGCCCTATGCATGTTAGGCAAGTCCTTTGCCGCTGAGCTCCATCCCCAACCAGTAGTATATTTGAGGCAGAGCTCTCATCTTCATCATCTTTGTGTCCTCCGTAGAACTCCTCATGATGCTTGACCCATACATAGTGCTCCGTATAGTGCTTAGCTCAGGAAGGTCTTTTTGAATGAAATGTAGAGTAAATGTAAGTCAAAAGTTTGTTAATATATTTAGTTTGATTTCTATGGGAAATGTATTGCAAATAATAAATGATCTTATTTAGATTCTTTTTTAGTGTTTTTGCAGTAATTTTGTTTCCCTTGTTTGTCACTCGTTCATAATAAATTTATCTATCACAGCATATAGTTAATATCATCTTCCCTTTGGTCCCTGCCCCCCGTTCCCAGGGAGCTCCTCGCTAGAGGTAGAGCTACTTCCTGACATTAAAGAATTCCTACGTATCATTACGTACAATGCGATGTGCGTGACAGACTGGGAGTTCAAAGATGTGTAAGATGGAACTCTTGCTCATAAGGACTTTGTACAGAGATGGGCCTGTACACATATGAAGTTAAGAACTTTGGCTGCATTAGAAAGTGGGGGAGGAACCAGTGGCTGAAGGGGTTGAGAAAGGTGGAATGGTGGTGAATTATGGTGACCTGTAGTCCAGATTTCCTTCATTCTGCATTATTGGAGCCACAGGAAGGTTTTGAGCAAGGTGATAAGACGTCTTAGAAAATTAACCTGGCCCACACTGCCAATAGGGAATGGACCTTGGATACTCTCTTGCTTCTTGTGGAATAAGCTGGCTTTGTTTTCTTTTTATTAATTTGAGCACTGGCCCTACTGTACAGAGTTTCTTTGGGGAAGTCTTAGGGGAGAAGAGTGTAATCTCATCCTATAGTTTCCTAATGTGAACTATCTTTTATTTATTTCTTCTCACAGTAGCTCTGCCAAGTTGCTATTAAGATCTCTGCTTATAGGTGAGGAGTTGATGGTTTGGAGAAGTTACATGTTGTAAGTGGTGAGGTCTGACCTCATCAAACCCGAGTTTTTTTATAGTATGCTTCAACAGGGAGGGAAGGAAACCACTGTGGTTCTGAAAGGGGTTGGCAGAGAGAAGGCAGTTGGGACAATACAATGGACACTGAATCTGATTTCTGGCAGCTATTTGGAATTTATTGAGAGGCAGTTAAGTATCTTCTAAAAATATTTGAAGACAATTCTGTAGTTTACAGGGGAGAAATGCATTCTTGTCTGGGAGGTAGAGCAATTTTGGCTCTTTTTCAGTTGGAATTCATTGCTAATTAAAATAGTTTATCCCTGAGATAGAATCAAGCTAGTGGAAACTGTAGCAGGTAAGTTTATATTTTGTAAGTTAGATCTTGAGTTAAAGTTAAACATGAAGAGTTGAATTGTACGTCATAATAAAATAATAATGATGATAAGTAAGAAGTTTTTATTGAGAGATCACTAGCAAAAGGAAACTCAAAGGATATTCTCAGCAAGGAGGAAGTGGCCAGGACCAGCCTGTGGATGTTGCATGAGGGAGGGAATCATTCATTTTTATTCCAGGAAAAAAAGACTATAGTTTCTTAGGTCTCTGTGTGCTGGCCCATAAGAATTCTTGTAATTTAGCTTTTCTAACTTAAGCGCTGAATGCACTGCTTCTCTTATGTCTCTCTCCGCCTTTTCTGTGTTCTTAGCAGGGGATAGACACCTCTGGTGGGTCTGTCAGACATGAAGAGGAAGAGAAGGTGGCTGGGGACTTGAACAGCCCATCTAATTCAGGTTATTCTCATTTCCTGCTATGCTTTTCCTTCTCAAGCCTGGACTGAATTAAGCACTGCATGCTGCCTCTTTTCCATACACACACTGTCTTATTAAATTTTCTCCATATAGTCTGGCCCTGACTGAATGATGGTTTGACTTATTGATTCTTGGACTTTTGGATGGGCTTTTTCCTGGCCAACTTATTTGCAGCAGGATCTTTTCTGGTAATACAGAGCAGCAGCAGCCAAGCACAGATCCTCGTCGGCCCAGTGAAGACAGTCACAAAGTTAAGCTCAGCTGGGGCAACTTAGTGACTTAGCAAGACCCAATCATAGTATAAAAAAATGGATTGGGGATGTAGCTCAGTGTAAAGGCCCTGAGTTCAATAGTTCAGATCTCTAGTAGTACAATGTGCAGACTCACATGAAAACACACACACACACTGTACTCTGCAGTGTGCTATGTTGCTAAGCTTTGTGGTTCAGTAGGTTAAGCATAATAAATGCATTTTCACTTGATCTTAGCCAAAAGGCCAAGAAGTGATGCTGAATGCATTTTCAACTTACAATCTTTTCAACTTCCAAAGGCCTTATGGGGCATAAGCCCAGGTTAAATCAGGGAACATCTCACTTTTCTTCCCCAGTGTACCTGAGGAGAAGGAAGTCTCTTTTTGGGCTTACATATGGCTGCCTAACATAGATTATGCCAAGAAACCAATAGTTGGGGAAAGAAAACAAAGGACATTCTTAAGTGAACCCCCTTCCCGACTCCCCGGAGAAGACAATATATTGCCTTTCAGAAATCACTTTACTTCTCCTGCAGTGGAAGGCAGTGCTCAGAG
This sequence comes from Fukomys damarensis, assembly GCF_012274545.1. Lineage (NCBI taxonomy): Eukaryota > Metazoa > Chordata > Mammalia > Rodentia > Bathyergidae > Fukomys > Fukomys damarensis. Next base: position 22,148,692 of record NW_022900930.1, read on the forward strand.
GATGTGCTGATGAGGAGTAAAACAAGGCCACTTCTTTTCCCATTTTGTATATGGAAACAAGGTCTGAAAATGAAGTATGAGCTCCAGTCCATATCCTGGGAAATCCGTCTGTGATTCTTGCTTTGCAGAATTATGGAAGCTGATGCCATGTAGGTGCTGGGATCCAGGACCAAACAAATCCAGTGACTCCAGCATGCTCTGAAAGTTTGAACATATTTTCAGAAGTTATTTTAATTTATTTTATTTATTTATTTTTTGGTACTTAGGATCGAACTCGGGACCTTGAGCTTGCAAGGCAGGCAGCTGCACCACTGAGCTAATTCCCTGCCCTTTCAGAAGTCATTTTAACTTTTTAGGTTCCTGTTGCTTTATATGAATTGTTCTTGAAAAGACTCTTTAAAAATGTGATGGACTAAAAATACTTGTAAATTTTCATAATTTAGATGATCTGGAAAATAAATTTATTTGTGCAACTCCCACAGCTTTCTTATTTATTACAAAGGAGATACTGCATTTATTTCTGCAACAGATCATTGCTGATTCATTTATTTTTAAAGAAGGTGTGTTTTATGCGTGGTTAAATGACCTGAGAAACATTGCTAGGAGCAACATGGCTGGTCCAAGGGTGTCATTTAAAATTTTTATATCTATGACCAAGTGGCTATTTGGAAATTTTGTCCCTATTTATATTCCAACCTATCGTGTGTGCGCCTAATGTAAAGTGTTATTCTGCATGCTTTGCATGTTTCTTCATTTAATTGTCACAAAGCCTCACGAGAAGAGAGAGGGTCAGTAGCCTGCCCAAAGCCACATGGCTAAGCGATAGAGCTGGGATTTGAACACAGACAGGTGGTCCAGGCTCCTCAGTCCACCCTGTTGCCTCTTCTGCCATTATTTCTATGGCAGCTGTATGTGAAAATTAACAAAGGGATGTCGTGATCAGATTCTTTCTTCCTCTGAGCCCCTCTGTAACTCTGTAACTCTTATTCACCACTCATGGGGAGGGGGGATAAGTGTAGAATGATGTACCTGGGGGAAATCTACATTCTTTATGAAACTGTAACTTGGAAAATGGCTGTTTAAGAAGAAACAGGGATCTCTTTGGAGAGCACATCCCTTTCCTCCGTTCCCCCTTTGCTCTACTTCCTTTCTTTCCTTTGTTGGTTTCCATCCTTAGAATCCTTCCTGCTTCACCCTCCAGCACTGAAGTGCTGATGCTTCTACAGGCAGGGATGTTTCTCCATTTCCTCCTTCACCTAGGGACCCAGGCCAAATAGAGAGAGGTCCACGGGTTCTACAAAGCAGGTTTATTTAGGGACTTCAGACTTTAAACTCTGGCTTATTTTTGCTACTGGATTTATTCTGATGGATTGCAAAAAATGTGTTTGTTTTTATCGGCACAGCCCTGGGGTCATGGAGAGTCAAAAGACTTCCTATTTAAGGAAAAGTCCAGGCAGCTCGCTTATCTTGTTTTCCATCTTGCCTTTTCAGTGATTTGTATTTTTAATTTTCTTTCACTCTGAGCAAAGACAGAGCCAAGCAGAAAGTGTTGGGAAATGACCTGGGGACTTCGCTGTTTCCTGGTCGTGACACAAAGAGACAAGTACCAGAACTAGTGAGGCATCTAAGCATACTCATCTTCTAATGTTTATGTTTGAACATCCGAAGAGCACAGGTAGAAAAAACTTTTCCCAAGGATTTTATATTACCAAGAAGACTCCTAAGGTTGAAGCCCAGTTTTAAATACTTATCATAATGGATCTCAGTGCCAGAGAACCAGATTTACTGTGGACTAAGGCACAGTGTCTTCTGCTTAAAATAAGGATAGCAGTGGTGCCTATCTTACTAGGGTCATTGTGAGGTAAAAGGAGAAAATGTAGGAGTTTAGTGCTAAGGGCAACCAGAAGCTTAGTACATAGTCACTGCTGTGGCTGTACCACCCTGCTCATTACAACATCATCTCCTGAGGAATCAGGAGAGCATTTTTAAAGGCTTTTTGACTTTTGCATGTATATATTTATAAACATTTCAGTACCTGAAAATGCAAAAGCTTAAGTACTCGGACTTTTAGGGTAGGAAGATACAGAGGCTCCTTCACCTTTACCCCCTTTAGTCTTAGTGTTTTCTCTTTCTTCACGCTGCCTGGAGGAAGTTGTGTCCGGGGATCTCTGAGCTGAGTTTCTACCACGTCTCCTAGAATGTAAACAGTTCAGTGTATATTATACTTCTCACTTCATGATGATATATCTGTCCATTTTATTCACAGTGAAGGGATAAAAGAAATGGAGGAGGGCCGGGGATTTAGCTCAGCGGTTCTGCCGCCTGCCTTGCAAGCACAAGAACCAGAGTTCAAACCCCGGTACCAAAAAAAAAAAGAAAGAAAGAAATGGAGGAGGTAAACTTCCCGCAAAGTTTTGTATGTATGAATGTGTAAATTTGTAGTTGCTCCAATAGATGTATTTAGCCTTTTTGTTTTACACCAGGATTTCTAACCAGAGTAGGGCTTGTGTCCATGGTATGGTAGCTCCTGTATCTCTCAATAAATAACATGAATCTCACTCTTAGTGCCTACATAGACAAGCAAGTAATAAGCTCAATTTAATGTGATACTCTACAGTATTATTTATAATAAATTTAACCTTTGAAATCAACTATTTAAAATGTCACAGAACAAAGAATAATGGCATTTACAAATGTCATTATAAAGGAAACCCAGGGAGGTTATTTTCAAGATATTTTAAAATTGTACTGAAGTCTTTCCTTATCTTACAAAGTATTTTATATATTAGATTGGTAAAGTGGAACATTTATTCATATTGGCTGGTAAGCCTGATTTGAAGGAAATAATAATTTTAAGTGGCTATTTCAGATTTTAAGTTTATAAATTATGCAGGAAGCATAGTTTTCCACTTTCTAATAAGCAGAAGCAATTTGTATTAAAATTTTCCATTTTAGAACTAAAAAGTGCTATAATTCACAAAATTAGGCTTAGTTTGTGCCAGATTAATTTGTAATGTAAATACAATTTAAGGAACAAGATGCTGATTTTTCTGTATAGCATCATAACAATAATGTATTTCGAGGACAGAAATAACTTGAAATGTACTTCAGGTTCAAAATCCCTTATTTGCAATCCAAAAAGCTCTGAAAGCTGAAAGTTATTATTATGACTCATTTGGCAGGATATTCTGCCCTGAACTGACACAAAGCTATTCATAGTTTTTGTTTATCCCAATCATTATAAATGTACATGTTTTGCTCTAGAAATATTACGGTGTTGGATTAAGAGTTTCTGCCTAGATGCTGCTGGGAAAGCTAGGTTCCATATGGTATATGCACCATATTATTGTTCTAAAATCCAAACACTTTTGTATTCTGAAATATTCCTGGCCCAGAGATTTTTGAATAAAAGATGACAACTTGTTCCAGTCTAGATAGACATGGTAGCCAGAGGATTCTCACTTCCTGGTTTTTCTAAAGACAGACAGTTTCTCTTTGCATCTGTTTCCAGGACAACCATTAATAAGATTCCATCCACACTCAGAAGTGTCCCATTTTGGCCAGTGAGTTATATGATCACCGTACTCCCCACCCATGCAATCTTGGTAATGGGACCTGTGGTCTTGGTGAATATCTGTTTTTCTAGTGAATTCCTAGTACAAAATGTGGAAATAGACAATATTCCAGATTATAATTTGTAAATCTAAAATAATTTGAAGCATTGTTTATAAGAAATAATTTAAAAAATATACCCTACTGTCTTTCTGGGCAGAATTCACCACTACATGTATTGCTTTTATGGCAGTTGATATTTTTCTTCATTGCAACTGCTGGTGTGTAAACCTAACTAGACTACAGCCCCTCTTTCTGTTCCCCCTGTGCTTGTCCCATTACCTGATACGTGGAATATTCTTTCCAAGACTCCCAGTGGGTACCCGGAACCACAGTGGATACTACTGAGCCCTCTGTGTACTGTTTTCTGATGCATGCATATATATGATACATTTGATTTATAAATTGGCACAGTGAGAGATTAACAATAAGAATAATAAAATAAAAGTTATAACTATACTGTAATGAGAGTTACTGAAAACTTATATATTGTTTATTTCGGCAACATTCCAATTAACATTTTCATACCTTAGTTGACCTTGAATGACTTGACCATGGAAAGTGAAATTACAGATAAGGAGGAGGGAGTTTGTAGTGAGTTAGTGTTTGTTTAAAATATTCATTGAGAATTGGCCTTTGACATACTTCAGGCTCTAGGGTCAGAGTGCAGAACAAAACAGAGTTGATTTGGTCCTTATGGAGACTCTTGTTTTGTGGGGCAGACAGATTTGGGGATCTGGCCCAGCTTCCCTGCTGAGGAAGAGATTTTGAAGCATAATCTGAAAAATGAGTAGAAATTAGCCAAAGAAATGAAACTCTCTTAAAGCTGAGGGACAACGGGGCTGAGGCCTTGGAGCAGCCCCTGGTGGAGTTTAGGGGTCCAGACAGCAGAATATGAAGAAGGGGAGACTGTTCATGTGATATCACAGGGCCTCAGCAGTGATTGACAAGGTCCTATTTAAGGAGAGTGTTCTGGCTGCAGGGCCAGCCCTCCACCAGGGCTGGGGTGGGAGAGGGCAGTCAGAGGACTGGTTGGTACAGTCTTTGTAGAAGGGAGCAATTGTTCTTGACCACTGGTTTCACTTTCCATTCGTACAGTGTCTTAGCTGTTCTCTTGGACAATAGTTATATGTGCTCTGCTTGGTACTCTGAGCCAAAGCAATGACTGCAGTTTTCAGCCAGGCTAAAGCAAGTAGAGCTGAAGGTTTATTCAGGCTTTGACAAGTAAGAAGATGTTGTAAGTGAGAAACAAAAAGCAAAACCCTTACTCATGGTGCGTCTTTCTTGAGCCAAGTGTCTGAAAGGTTAAAAAACTGTTACCGTGTAGAAAGCGAAACTATGCTGAGAATGCCAATTTTGGGGGCTCCAGTGAAAACTTGGAGCTGTTTGGAAATGTCCTTCTAAGAACTCAGTTGTGTAGGGGCCTCTGAAGGGTAAGTACCTTAAAATATACAACCAGTTGGAGCCCAGAGCTGAGTGTTCTCTTGTTTTTCCTTTGCTGATAGCTTAACCTAGGAGGTGGGGCTGTGTGGCTGGGAAACAAGCTTTGTGTTTTAAATTTTAAATGACCTCACTTAAGTAGTCACACAGAAGTTTGACCCGGAGGTTAAGTCTTTGATGCCTAAATTTGAGTGTGCAGGCCAGCTCTCTGGTGGTCTCAATTTTAGTGTTCTGCACAACCTGAAGATGTACATGAATTGCAGACCATCACTGCCCATCTTGCCCAAGAAGCGAAGCCAAGAGACTCCTTGTCCACACAATTGTTGCTTGACTGAGGCACTGCTTATGGATGTACTTAATGGGATCCTGATGCCCGGATTAGGACTGTTTTCAAGTTGGTTGTATTTGTAGAAGTGCTGTGGTCCCCCGACAGGAAATCACTTGCATACTTTTCTATTGTCTTCTTTGCCAAGTCTTTTTCTTTTGAACTAATTTTAGACTTTCACTAAAGTTGCAAGAATAGTACAAATAAGTTCTTTCTCCTGAACCTTTGGGAAGTAACTTGCACACACCGATGTCCTATCTCTCCTGAATATTTGAGTGTGTCCTTCCTACAGCGAGGACTCTCTCCAACACAACCACTACAGGACAATCAGAACCAAGCAGTCACAGTGACAAATGATACCACTAATCCACAAACCCCATTGGAGTTTGGCAGGTATTTCAGTAGTGTCCCTTGTGGCAAGAGTCTGATCCAGGGCCAAGTACTGCACTTGCCTGTCCTGCCTCTTTAATCTTTCCTCAGTGTTCTGGAACTTGACAGTTGCAGGGCCAGTTACTTTAAAGAATATCTATCAGTTTGGTCTTGTTTCCTTATGATGAGAGGTCATGCGTTGTTTTGTTTTTTTTTTTTTAACAGTCTCATGGATTGTGTATGACTTTGACTTATGCCTTTATTAGTGATGTTATTTGATAATTTGATTAAGGAGGTATCTGTCATATGCCTCCAAAATTATTGTTCTTCACTTTGGAATAAAAATATTTTGTGGGAAGTACTTTGAGACTACATAAGTATGTATCATAGTTATTGTTATATAATTTCTTATCTTTATTTCACATACTCTTTAGCATCTATTGATGTTTCTTGACTAATTACTGCTTTGATAGCTGCTACAGGTCCAACTTCTAATTCCAATTCCCTCATTTTTCATATTTATTAATTAGCAATCTACCTTATGGAAAGGAAAACTTTCTCTTTCTGCTTTCTTATTTGTGGATTCCCATATTTTAATCTTTTTTTCTTTCAGTAATGGGAATTGAACTGATGGCCTTTGCACTGAGCTACATTCGTAGCCCTTTTTTATTTTGAGAGGGGGCCTCTCTAAGTCACTAAGTTATCCACATTAGGTTCAAACTTGAGATCTTCCTGGTTTGGACTCCCAGAATCCGGGTTCCCAGGCGCATGCCGTCATACCCAGCTCATTATCTATTTTGATGCTCAAATTCTGTCACATTTCATCACGCCCTTCAAATTAGGGGTGTCCTTTTGATACATTCCCCAAATCATTGAGCCCAGTGATTACTTTATGGCCCCAAATTAATAGGTAACTATACTATTTCAGGCTAGTCTTTGGTTTTCCCTGTCCCAGCCTTGAAATTGGCCATACGACTCTGGTTCCTTTCATTGGAGAATGGTATTTATAGGAGAAACTATGATTTGGGTACCACACATGCATGTTGCTTTTGGCGTGTTAGTGGGCAGAATTTGAGAATATTATTTATGTATATACTTATACATACACTTCTATCTATACTTGTTTTTATTGAGATAAGTGAAAAACTGTTGAGTCTAGACCTACTCCTTGACCCCTAATCGAACACCTTGGATTGTGCTAGTTTTCTTTCTCTGCATCTTTGTAACTCTTTCCCCAACAGTGAGAAGCCTGGCTCCCATTATCTAATTATTCAGTTACCTGCCTGTACCCTTGGCTGCCCTGCATCAGTGAGGCTGCCCTTCTAACCTCCTCTCTTTGGCATATTTCAAACTGATTATTCTGATAAACTGTAGATAGAGAAGTAGATTTGGAAAGTTGAGCTTTTGTTTAAAAAATGATATCTGTAAAGGACATTGGCTGGATGTGGTGGCACACACCTGTCATCCCACCACTCTGCAGGCTGAGGCTGGAGGATCACTGTAGGTTTGAGGTCAGCCACGACTACGTAGTGTGTTCAGGGCCAGCCGGAATTACATAGTGAGACTCTGTCTCAGAAAAAAAAATTTTTTTTTTTTAAGCAAAGAAGGAAATCTGTATTAGTAAGAACATTTGTATCTGGATGAAGACTGCTCCAACTTTTATTGCCTGAGATAATTTATCTGCGTAGGAAGATAACCTTTACTCACCATATAGCCCTCTCCCCTGTAACTTGTTCGGCTATCACCCCCCAGAATCCCCAAAACTCTATCCATTTCTGTAGCACAGAATGTTGTAAATTTCTGTCATCTGACTCTCCTTCAAGACTGATGTTCTGTGGGGCTTTCTTGCATACATACGTACTTAAATATGGCTTTTCCTCCCATTAATCTGTGTGATAGCCTCTTAAATCACAGGCTTTTCCAATAACCTGGAAAGGTAGAAGGAAACCATTTTTCCCTTCTCTGTAAGTCCATCGTGATCCAGTATGACCTCATTTGAACTTGTTGGCATCACAGAGAGTTTATTTCCAAGTAAGGTCACATTCACAGACTGAGGGTGGACATGAATGTTACTAGGGACACTGTTCAACCCAGTTCATCTGCTCCGCCTAGTGGGCTTTTGGACTAAATCACTCATAGTGGAAGTAAGGGAAGAAGATGAGGCAGAGGGAAGCTCTCTCAGTTGTTTTGAGAAGAATGTTCTTATTTTCAGATTGTTCTTACTTTAGGATCAAAATTAGAGGATACTGACAATTTCAAGATCTGCCTAGGCAATTTAGTAAGACCTTGTCCCAAAATAAAGAAATAAAAGGGCTGAGGATGTAGCTCAGTGATAGAGCAACCCTGGGTTTGATCCCCAGTCCTGGAAAAATATCAGGATCCTCTGCTGACATGTGGACTGTCTTGGAAAACTTTGGAAGTAAGAGTGAAACTGTGTTTCACAGGACCCCCATGCTGTAAAGCCTTGTAGCACCTGATAAGCTGTTCCGGAAATGGCTTTACCTTCTGTGCTGGCCTCATTAGGGTTGGGGTGTGTCCTGTTATCCCCAGCTGCCCAGTTTCAGGCCAATACATGTCCTGGGTTCTATAAATGCCACTTTCTTGGCGCACTTGTGAATAGGCAAGCTGTCACTAGCCCTGTTGAAAAAGGATCCACTGTGTGTGGGTAAGCCACCCATAGCACGACAGCCCTGGTAGTTTTGGCATGGCCCTTTATTGTCTGGATTGTTGATAACGTCTCCTTTCCTCTGCTTTCTTTTTCCATTTTTGTCTTCTGAGCATTCCCATACAATTTAAATATTATTCTTCAATCCCAAATAGTCCATTGTTTTATTATTCCTTTTTGTTTAAACAAAACAAAAAGGTTTTGTTTTGCCTGGGTGTTTGGGTCAACTTAAATTTTTGCTATTATAAATAATGCTCTTTAAACATCTTTGACCATAAATTTTGTGTTTGCACAAATTATTATTAACTTGCCATTATTGATCAGATACCAGACTAGACCCTTGGTACATCTTATTTAATCCTTATCACAAATTATGAGTAAGCTGTCTTCATTTCACAGTGGAGAAATTGAAGGTATAAAGATTTTGGGTTCTCCTACGCTCTACATTTGTTCTTGAAGCAGGGCCCTGAGAGATGGCTGTAGTTGCCCAGTGGAGTATCTGCCACAGCCACGTCCACTGTCCCCAAACCTGAACAACTTCTATACTTAGGAAGGTGGCGGAAACTAGGGGATTTCTGAATTTCTTAAGGGAATGAGAGGTTGATTTCTCATTTAAGGGTACAAGTCCCTGATGTTTGTCTCATAGAAGATTCAGAGAAGATGTGGTATAGCCACAGGCTCACTCCTTACCAGCTTGTGATGGGCACAAGAGCTCTTCCCTGGTTACTGCCCTGCCCATGCCTGCGTAGCTGTGCTGTCCTGGAGGCATGGTGTCTGTCAGACCTTGAGTGCCGTCCTGTGGCCTGCATTGTGGCCACCATCCTTCTTCATGATAAATAAGGGTACTTGGGGCCCTGTAAAGGTCACGATGATTCTGTTAGGAAGTATCACATTATCAAAGTAACTAGCAAGAGCCAGATAAGATTGACTGTCATTAACATTCAAATATTTCTTAGGGGATATCCCATTAGTACCAGCTGTGATAGCAGTTGAGTCTACGTTGGGCAGGGAAAGCTTTCTTGGAAGGGTAGGTTCACAACTGTTCCCTGAAAATCAAGAGAACAATGTCTTGGTATTGAATAGTCCAGGACAAACAGGGTGCTGAGGGATTTAAGTAGGATGGAGTAGAATTTTAGGGCTGAGAAGTATAGCATTCCTAAGAGGTCCTGCTAATAAAACAGATTATTTTTGGAGCGGGAAGGAAAATGGCCTCATGATTCAGTGTTTGCTCTTCATATGCACTGACATGTCAGGAGATGGAAATGGACAAAAACCAAAAGTGCTGGGTCCTTTCGTGGTTTTGAGAACCTTAAATAAATATGAATGTGAATTTGACATTAAGGTAGTGGAACATTAGCTTTCTGTGGGACTTATTTGTGTTCCTGAAATAGTTTTTTGGTTAATCAGTAACAGGCTGGGCAGGGCACACTTAACTTCTGCTTTCAAAAGACCCCTCAAGGACCAGGTAGATGGCCCTTGCATCAGGCCAGGTGACCCTGTTTTATGAAGCAGAAACTAAAATGAAACAGCTAGAGAATATACCCAAGTGATGCAACAGGAAAAATCCCCGCTGGTTCTTTCCTGTTGCTTTCTTAAAGAGAAGAGGGAGAGGTGGGGTGGAGAGAGGAAGATACTTTTATTTTGGCATATGGGAATGGGGAAATAATTGTTTTCTTAGTGCAAACTATAAAAATAAAGGTTGGGTTGGCCAGGATATGCAATATGTTCTGTTGATTCCCTCTTGCCAGGAAGGTACTGAAAGGGACGGGAAGTGTGGGTTTCAGAGGGGGGCTGGGTGAGAAAGGTTGGGAAGCTGCTTTCTGTTCATCAGGCCTGGCTACCAGGGTTTGCATAGGGTCGGCTGGTAACAGGGCTCTCTGGGCGCAGGTCTCCTGTGTGGATGCTGGGTCGAACAGAGCATGGGGGCTTCCGTACCTCTTAAGTGGATCCTGTTCGGCTGGATGTTTGTACCCCACCCAAAGGCTAAGGGCCCAAGACACTCGTTCAAATCAAAATCCTGCCACTCAGTAGCTCTGTGATCTTTCCCAAGTATTTAACCTTAAGTGCCTCAGTTTCTTCATCCACAAGTGGAAACTATAGAAGTATCTATCTTACAGGGTTGCTGTGAATCAAATGAGTTAATACTCCTCGTGTGCTTCGAAGCTGGCTAACACTATTAAGCTCTCAATACTCAGTAGCTATTGTTAATATCTCTATGGAGAAGTGTGTGGGGACATTCCGTCCCTGCCAGCTGGTGGTATTTTCAAGGGCTGGCAGGTGTAGACCTGGATCAGGCCACTACTCACACAGAAGGTCCCTGCTCACCAACGGGCTGTGTTCCCAAAGGTGACTGAGTTTGCAGCGTGTGTGTGACTCAGGCCTTGGAAGACTCAGCTTTTCTCAGTGGAGCAGTTTTCATGTCAGAAGGGTGATCTGCACCTTGGCAAATCCGCAGGGGTATCCTGTGTGTGTATTTTGTTTCCACCAGACACCTGACCAGGCCACTGTGATTTGCAGATCAGAACCAGCCTTAAAGCTATGCTTCCATCTTTGGTGACAAGGGTTTCCCCATTCATGCCAGCCACACCGAGGTATTCAGCAGCCACATGTGACTAGCAGCTACCTTGTTGGGTGATGCAGATAAAGTCCATTGTTGTGAAATGTCTATTGGACACTGCTGGTCTGTACTTCTTGGGTACCTGTAGGGTGCAAAGTACTGTACAAGACTCTTTCTAGTTTTACCTATTAATTTATTTAGCAATGTTAACATAGTTTTCCAGCTCCATGGAAGTCTTTGTCTCGGTGCATTAAAACACATAAAAGTGAAATGGAGATTAGATTGCGGCATAAGATACATGGTAACCACTAGAGGCATTGTGTTCTGTGGATTCAAGGGAAAGGAAGATGTATGTTTTGAGTTGGCAGGGCAGGCCTATAGAGCTGGCGTTTGAACAATGCTCAGAGAAGAGTGGTTAAATTTTCCCTGAATGGACCCTTTTCCTGAGGTCTAGCCTTACACATCTCATTGTGTATCTAACATTTCTTTTTGGATGCCCCCAAAATATCTCAAAGCTAAGGCCCCAAATCAATCTTAGTATCTCTCCTCTTAAACTTTTCCCATTCCCTGTGTAGCACTACCTCCTACCCTACCTAGCCTGAGAAAAGAATAAATGAGGTCAGAGAAATCCAGAGAAGTTTGAAGAGGGAAGAGAGTTGTAAATTCAGAAACCCAGTGGCTTCTGTTTTCTCTGTGAAGTTAGAGGCAAGATCCTTTGCTGTGATTGATGAGGGCAGAAGTGAGTTAGAGAGAGTGAACTGCAGTTGCTCATTTGGGAAATGGGATCAGAGGTTGATGAGGGAAAAGCAGAGGTGATCTGCAGAGATTGAAAGCTCCAATGAAGTGATAAACCATAGATATATAATGAGATTGTTTGGCCTATCATCAGTTTTTGCAGTGGGAGCAAACTACAAGAGGGAGGCAGGGAGACCATTTGCGATGCGGGCGTGGTAGAGCTGCTATGTTGGGAGGTGAATGCAGCCAAAGAATGGGGGCTCTAGGAAAGAGAATAAGATAAAGTCAGGTCAAAACCCAAAAAGGCAAGCCAGGGAGATAGTGCTCATTCGGCAGTGGTGGTGCACAGGGTTCTGTGAAAGGTAAACCCTATGCCAAAGAGTATTGCAGGCTTAGGAAGGGCACTTTAGACCATGCTAAGGAATCTGGACTTTTTCCTAAGGGCACCAGATGGAAAATCATCGCAAGATTTCTAATCATGTGAGTAAGCAGCACAGATTTGTTTTTGAGACTGTGTAATCTCAAGTAGAATAGAGAAATGGACTGAAGGCAGGATGGCCTGAAAAGGGATGCTGCTACATAGCACAGGCAAGCATTGTGGCTCTCCTGAGCCAGGCTGCACCCGTGAGCGTGGAAAGCGTAAGGAGGACAGTAAGACTGAGCCATGTGGTGACTGAAGCGGCAACGAGTAGAAGAACAAGGGAGATGGGCATGGTACGGGAGGTGCGGAAAGGGCTTGGTAAGGAGGTCTGGCTGCTTTCCCATTAGTGTGGCTGAACTGGGTTTCTTAAGTTTGCCTAGAGTACTACTGCCCTCGGGACTTTGCTTAGAAAAGCACACATCTGCACGAGCATGACATGTTACAGGTATTTTCAGAGCCTTCTGTCCCGATGAAGACCTCCTGTTCTTATGAGGCTGCACTGTTTTCTGGACTGACTATTAATTCACCTCCGGAACTGAAAACCAGGGATATGTTGGTGTCTTTTTGAGCACACAAGTGGAGGCCCTCTGCTAGTTTCTCTGTGTGCTGATTCTCTGGTGAGGTAGCTCACTCTTACTGTCAGGGCTGGGTCTCACTGCATGTGATCTGTGATCAGAGGTGGTAACTCTGGTGAAGTAGCAGTGGTAAAACCTTCCAAAAGGAGGCAGCCTTTCCCCCCCTCATAAAATTGTGGATACAATGGCAAATATATGCTAAACTATAATCTGGACAAGTCTCAGTGTGGGAAACTGGTTTTGTGGTAAAGGCATTTTAGGGTTTTAATTTCATATGCATCTATTTCCCATTAATAACAAATTCTGCTCACCCTTGGCCTCCCCCTTCCCCATGACTGAGTTGGAGGTGTTTACAGCCACTGGGCTAATGGTTACAAACTGGCAGTGACTCCCGTACGTGTGGCGCATTAAAATTTCTCTAAGATAATTAGAGATTCCTGTTTGCTTCTTCTCATTAGGATGGGGCCAGAGATTTTTTTTTTTAAGTTACTTAGGCAGTATGTTGAACATCAGTTTAGGAATACTGGTATAAATAGAACACAAAAGTAAAAGTAGGGGTTATGATGTAATTGGGGTGGCCCTTTGTGGAAATCCTGAGACACATTCATCCTGAAAAATGCAGCTAGTAGAAGTCAAGATTGAATTGCTTAAAACCTTATGAAAAGAACTAGGCTGGTATCTCAAATTCTTTAGTAAGAATTTAAAAAGTTCAATAAAATAAAACAATGAATATATGAGATAAAGATTATATCAGTGACACAGTGGGTGATACAGCTGATTTCTGCTTCTTAATCGCTTTCCTGAAGTTTAACATAACTTTTAGAATTCAGTTTTGTGTAAGTGCAGATAATATGCACATTTCAGATGCTTACTTTTTTTTCTGTGTCTGGCATCCTATCTAAATGTTAAATGTCTTTCTGATTTCCTGGCTGCCAGTTATTGACTTCATCTTCCAGGATCCCACCAGATGTAGAGTGATACAGACAGACAGATACTGCAGGCAAAGAAGTACTAAGCATAGCCAAATAGGAAGGTCTCACACCTCTCCTCGGTATGTATGATCAGATTGTTTTAGCTCTGAACTCGGAACTTTCATGCCGGACTTAATGCCAATAAGCTTCTGTCATATATTTTATTTCTATATCCCAGTGGTCAGTCCATTACTAATTGTGGGTTTGTCTCTCCTTGTCTTCCTGTATCCTCCTAATGTGTTTTCCATTTTCCACATCACTCTCTCCTTCTACCTGCTACCTGCATGTACACACACACACACACACACACACACCTGTAGACACACTCTCAGAAGGTACCTCAGCCTAATGCAATGCTTTTTCATTTCTCTTGACTATAACCCAGTATGACAGAATGTGATTCAATGTAAAATTGACCCATAAGTTTAATAAAACAGTACCTACTCTATCTGTGGTGCTCCCTTATATTTTCTATTCTATAGTCCAGCACATTAAAATTAAATGTAAAATGTTGATCGCAATCCAGTAATACTAATCTTAATCCAATAAAATGATTCTGTGACCTCCCGGTGGATTGTTACCAGAGGTTTGAAAAACACTGGTTTCTGGAATGTCTTTTGGAAGCAGGCAGATCTAGGTTTGAATTTTAGCTTACTAGATGTCGAGCCATGTAAAAAACTTCATTTCCTCATCTGTAAAATGAAGGAAGATACTGTACCTCATGTAGCTTGCTGGAAGGTTAAAAGAAATAATGCATGAAAAGCATTTGGCTTAGCATCTGACTGCTCTAAGCACTGGAACAAATTTTGTGATGGAAAAAATGATGATGATTATCATTCAACTTTGGCTTTCTTTCAAGTCATGTAATTGTGCATGGAAACTCTTTTGCTGAAAAGGTACAAAATAGCATGAAGGGTATAGAATATCATGTAAAAGGAACTTGTATTTGGAGATAAATTATTGTGTTCCCATGAAAAAATATGAATAAAAATTGCTATTATGTTCCTTGAAGTGTGTTATCCATGTGTTTTGGTTTGTTTTCTGTACATGCTCATAGCCACCGTCCTGAACCAGAGGAGTAGTTTCTGTCTTATCTCCTTTCCTCTGTTTGGCTCTGTACCTAGTGCAGCTTGGTTTATGATACTGAAACATGGCTTTTCAGAAATCACACATTCAGAAATCTTTAATAGCTTATTTAAATGAGCTCAGAAGTTAGTGAGGCATTTGAGACCCTCTAGAAAGACTTGACTTTGGGTCCTGACTCTTCCTCTAGAAGCCTTGGGTGACTTGCACATTCCTTCCTTTCTCTTTTCCCCTTTCTTTCCTTTGTCTTTCTCTTTTCATTTTACTCATTTTTTCCTTCTTCTCCTCCTCTCCCTCCCCTTTCTCTTCTTCCCCCCTTCTTGTGTTTCTCCCCCTGCTTTGTCAAAATGGGTTAGCCATAGTTTCTCTCACTTGTAAACTGGGAATGATAACTGGTAAGAGGTGTTGTATGAGTTAGAGATAGTTGATGTTAAATATTCGTACAGTACTTGCTTCCCGCACGGTAGGTGAGTCTTATAAAACCCCACCCGTGGGGTGGCATAGGAGGTCCGTCTGCCCTATCAGTATGCACATCTTCCTCAGCCTTGTTTGGGCTTTGGATACGAGGCTGTTACCTTACCTGTCTCATGTGCCACCTTCCCTCTGCCTCTCCATTTAAAACTCTTCCTTTGCCATAAAGCTTTCCTTTACGAACCCACTTAATGATGATTTATGTATTCCTTATGAACTAGTTAACTTAGTCAGTAATTAATCTTGTACTGCCTTCTGATCCCTATTACATAGCTTTATTATTATAATTGTGGTATTATTAGTTAGCCTTATGTGATTGATGACTCACATTGCCAGCTAACTTATTAATTCCTTGAGGCTGATGATCACACCTCTCTCATCTTTCAGTCATCCCCAGCTCTTAGCACAGTTCCTCCTAATCCCATGTGTTTAAGAAATATTTGTTGAGGTACCGGAAGACTGGGTACTAAGAAGGAATATGTGGAAATTCAGGAATGTGCAAAGGTTAGGAATGTGCAAGAATGTTTAACATGAAGGGTTAGCATGAAAGTTGGCTTGCGTTAGCTTTTATTGGCGAGTAAAGTTTCTGGAGGGTGAGGAGAGGGGTGGGCCTGTGGCTGTGCAGGGACGGCTGTTAGGTGGCGAGAACCCATGCAGCTGCCCAAGACTGGGCCAGGGCGCTGCTGTGATCATCTTCTGTGACGCAGACTTCAACATAAGCTTTCTTCTTAGTCACTTAACTCCCATCCCTTTGCCCAGTTCTGATCCGTCTCCTATGACTTTGTTACTGGAACTGACGGACTGTGGCTTCACAGACAGAAAAATCTTAAATTTTTCTCTGAGTGACACTGGTTTGATTTTATCTTCATTCTTGAAGGCAGTGGTCACCAGATATAAGAATTTTAAAGTGGTAATTGTTTTTCAGTACTTTAAAAACTTCTTTCCAGCATCTTGTGTCTTCCATTGTTTTTTTTTTTTTTTTGAGTAGTGACTAGAAAGGCTTGTGGGTTTGGGATGTTTGGTGAATTTGGGGGACAATTGTTTTGTTTTTTAAAGATGATGGGTACTGTGGATGTTTTCGTGATGTTTGTCTATGTTCTTGGAGAGCTTTCTACCCCTGAGCCACATCCCAAGCCCGTTATGCTTTTAGTTTTTAGCAGCTGTATTGTAGCATGCCTAGGTGTGTTTTTTATTTGCGTTTGTCCAGTTGGGCTTTGCAGTGATTCTTAAATTTGTGCTTGGAAGATTATTGGCCACTATCTTTTTAATACTGTTTCTGCCTCATTCTTTCTCTTGTCTTTGTGAAATTTTAAGCTACCCATATTTTAGATCTTGTGTTTTCCCTATGGATTTATATTCTTTTACTTCTAAGCATTTTTCTCACCTTTTGTCCCCCTGCTTCATTTTCTTTCCTTTTGGCCTCATTAAATCTGTTTAATACCTGTGTCTGTATTCCTGTGTGTCTGTTTCTACTGTCCATTACTTCCCCTGTTTTTTTTTAATGCTTTCTATCTTCATATTCCTAGTTATATTGATTTAATATAGATGACTGCATATGAAGCGTTCCAGAGATAATATGAACCCTTGGATAATGCTGTCTATCTAAGATAAGAATACTCTGGCCAGGGATTTAGCTCAGTGGTTCTACTGCCTGCCTCACAGGCACAAGGTCTCAAGTTCAATCCCCAGTACCAAAAAGTAAAAAGAAAAAAAAAAGATAAGAATACTCATTTATTTCTGGTAGTTCTAGCTCATTTTAATTTGGTCATGGTTGGAGATGATTCAAAACTGGGCTTTTATATCATACTACATATTTCTATTTAGTTTTATTATTTACATAGTGTGGGTGAGGTGGTTTCCAGGACTCCCTTTTCCTGGTTGGTGTCTGAGCTACAATTTTTGTTCCCTTGCTCACGTGAATGTGTCAGAAGCTCTTTCCAGACTCTGAGCCCCATGGCCTTCTCTTTTAAGACTCAGCAGATTCCCCGGGCTAGAAGAGGAGCCCCAGATAACAAGCTTACCTTTCCAGGATTCCTTCTCCCAGGCCCTACCCTCTAAACTTTTTATTCCCTTGTCAGCTCCCTGATACTTTAAAACAGATTTAAAAATATATTTTGTCCATGTTTTTAGCAGGGGTCTTTAGAAGTCTCTAGAACTGACTATTAAAGTGGTGTTTTAGGAAGATGGTCTTGTCAGTGGTATTCAAATCAGAGAAGAGTTTAGAAAAGCTCCGGAGGAGAACGAAGAAGAGACTGTCCTGAGGGCTTTGTAAAGTAAGATGAAAACAGAAACAAGGCTGATGAGCCTGGGCTGTTTTCATTAGATAGCCCTGACTGGATCTTGGCTTCCTTACTGACTAACAGGTTTCCTTTTAGCAGTTCCCCCCTCTGTCCCTTCATCTGTCGTAAGAGATAATCAAGTTTCTACCTCCTAGGGTTGTTAAGAGTTAAATAATGGAACTTTAATGTTAATATTGGCACAGAGTAGGTGCCATTAAATAGTAGCCATTGCATTATTATCTGAAGATTCAAACTTCACTTACTTAGGTGAAAATTCAGTATCACTCTTAATGGCACTAATTAGGACCTAGCAATGTCAACTTCATGGAGGGTCATTCATGTTATATAAATCACAATGAATAGCTTTGGTGGTAGGCATATTTGAAATACACTAGTTCCTCTTATTTATGTGTTTATTTATTTTTGGTACCAGGGATCGAACTCAGGTCCTTGCACTTGCAAGGCAGGTGGCAGAACCACTGAGCTAAATCCCCAGCCCTAGTTCCTCTTATTTATGTGTTTATTTATTTTTGGTACCAGGGATCGAACTCAGGTCCTTGCACTTGCAAGGCAGGTGGCAGAACCACTGAGCTAAATCCCCAGCCCTAGTTCCTCTTATTTAGAGTTTTGTTTCATATGATTTCAGTTACCCTGGGTCAAAACTGTGATTTGAAACTATTAAATGGAAAATTCCAGAAATAAATAATTCATACATTTTAAATTGTGCATTACTCTGAGTAGTGTGATAAAATCTCATGCCTTTCTCTTCACCCTTCTTGGGATGTAAAGTATCCTTTTGTCCTGTGTATCCATGTTGTATACCTTACCCGCTCGTTAGTCACATCGTGGCCATCTCAGTCATCAGATCAACAGTGCTTGTGTTAAAGCTACCCTTATTTTATTTAATAATGACTCCAAATGACAAGAGAAATAAGCGCCTATTTGGGTATGACAAAGAGAAGCCGTGGAGTGCTTTCTCTAAGTGAGGTGAAAGTTTACCATAGATAACTATACAAAGGGAAAAAACACAGTATGTACTGTAGTTTCAGGAATTTACTGGGAGTAGTCCTAAATTGTATCACCTGTGGATAAGCAGGGATCTGCTCTACCCATCATGGGCTGAGTTGACTGATAACAAGATGCCATGGTTTTGAAGATGACCCCTACCCCAAATCTCAAAGGTACAATGATAGTTGATTTTAAAAAGTGCCTTTGAGCTGGGAGTGGTGGTGCTCACCTGTAATCCCGGCACTCGGGAGGCTGAGGCAGGAGGATCGCTGTGAGTTCGAGACCAGCCTGGGCTACATAGTGAGTTCCAGGTCAGTCTCAACTACATAGTGAGACCCTGTCTCAAAAAACCAAAAACCAAAACAAACCAAAACAAACAAGCACAACAAATAAAAAGTGCCCAATTTGTCAGGCTTGAGGGCAAATGTTTCAACTCTTTCTTTGAAGCAAAAGTTGCTCCTATTTTATGTTTATAGGGGTAAAAAATTTTGGCATTTTACTTTTACAAACAACCTGGTGTACAAGAATAGAAGCTTATAAAAAAATTAGATCCCAAGCCTTCATGTCACAAAAAGGATTTGTAGAATTCTATATAATGAAAATCATCTTTTTTTTAGGTGCTTTGTTTTTCTAGGTGATTAAATTGTAGACTGGGAAGGTAGAGTGATGAGCCCAAGGATACATACCAGCAATGACAGACTGAGGACCAAAACACAAGTGTCTTAGGAAAAAGTGTCTTAGGAAGAGTAGCACCTTTGTGTCTTCTCCACTTCGTTCCTACCTTCTCCAACTCTGTTCACTTTTTTTTTTCCTCATTGAGTTTATTGGTACACTTTAGGTATGCAGTACAGTTACATTCATTATTGGGATCTTGTACCTTTACATGACAGGTCTCGGTTCTCATTTTTTCCCCTCGTCCCTGCCCTCCCTTCACCCCCTCCTCCCTTCCCCGTTTACAAACACTTTATTTCCATTTTGTCATTTTCTCCTATTTTTTTCTTTTCCCTTATTTTCTCTCCCTTACCCTTCCCACTTTCTTTACACCTTTAGCCCTCTTCTTCCCATTTCACAATGTCAGTAATCTCATTAGGATCTTATGTACTATTACAGTTTTTCACACCAGAGAAACTATTCAATATTTACACATGTGTGACTTATTTATTTCACTTAGGTGTATATCCTCAATATGTATCCATTTTCCTATGAATGAATCTAATTTCCCATTTATGGCTGAGTAGTATTCCATTTTATAGAAAAACTGTTCACTTTTTGCGTGGCCTGGGTATATATGCCCATGGAAAATGTGCCTTACAGAAAGAACACCTTGTTGCCTTGGATTTCAACAATAGAAAATGGGACATATATGTCAAGTTGGCATCTTTTCTTTCCAATACTCATTTCTCTCACTTTTAGAAATAGGTTCTATTTTCAGTGCCCACCTAAATGGTCAGCTCTGATGGTAGGCTCAGTGAAGAATTCTTCCTTTGCTCTTCTTTTAAGAAGGGTGTTTGTTCATCCTCTGGTTGTTGTTAGGAATCAAAACTTCCTGCACAATGTCATGTGAGAAGACTACTAGTGATTTATTGCACGTTCAGTGTGTGTGGGATGAGGCCTAGGTATAGAGTCAAGTAAAAGAGAGGAAATGCCTTGATGCACATGGGCTAACTTTTCATTATGCATCATTGGTGATACCCTAGCTATTAGAAAATAATAATAAAACCCGAAATAGGTGAAGTTCTTTGTAAGAGTTTTTCTTAAACATTTTTCTGTTGGACCTTCTTAAAAATTCACATTAATTAATAACAATCCTGATTTAAGAACTTTAAAATTTGAGTGGATCTGTGGTCCTATCCCCCAGGCATTGGCTTTGGTCACTCTCTTGGTTAGGGATATCCCTCTTTCTCAGGGCCTTGGGACTTTGCTGATACTTGGGTGTATGGTGTGATACAGTATATCATCTCACAACTGTGACATCATCTCAGAATACTGACCTGATATCAAGACTAGAGTTAGAGGAGACTTTTGCTTGACTTTCTGTGTTTTAACAATAATGGTGATGAGGATGATGATGATGATGATGATGATGATGATGATGATATAATCCTTATATAAATTGTGCAACTAGAAAATTTAAACATTTTTCATAGGGGATTGTATTTCCAAGGACAGTTTCATTACCTTTTTTGATGTTAAGCATAGGGCATATCTTTTAGGATATAGGTACAAATAGCTCAAGGAAGAGAGAAAATGAATGAATTCTAGATCTCTCATGTCTAGTGTATGATTGTTTCATGCACATGTTGCGTAAAATGAGAAGCAAAAACATAAAAATAAGTTTGTATAAATTTTTTTACATGTTCAGTTTTTATATGTCTTAGTCCATTTTGCATTACTGTAACAAAATACCTGGGGTTGAGAGTTTATAAAGGTAAGGAGTTTGTTTAGCTCACAGTTCTGGAGGTTCAAGGATGTAGCTACAGTCAATGCCTGCTTGGCTGTGGTGAAGACCATGTGGTAGATGACATCCCAGTGCCAGAAGTGTGTACAAAACAGGGATCCAGGGGAGATACCAGATGTGCTTATAATAACTAATCTAATCCTGACCCACTACCAAGAGATAGCATTAATCCATTCCTGAAGGTGGAGCTACCAATAGCTTAAATATTGTATTGTATGGGAAGCCCCACCTCTTAAAGATTCCAGAATCTCAACGCTTCTATATTGAGACTAAATTTCTAGTGTATGAACATTTGGGAGCAAACAATATCCATCTATAACACTGTGGTATTTTGGCAAGGGAAGAGATACATTTTGCATTTTTGTGAACTACATCCTTGTTAGAAAATCATGGTATGCAAATAAATAATGGGTTAATAAGATGATGATACAGTGAGATCTGCTGTGTAGAATAACTAGACTTTGTATAGGAAGTCACAGATTATCCACTCAATTTATATGTCAAAATTGAGGAGAATCTAGATTCTTGCTTTTTAGTGTGTGGTTCATGGACCTAGGAGCTTGTTATAAAGTAGAGTTATAGGTCATGGGAGAACTACAGAATTGAGATTTGTATGCACATTAAGACTGATGAAACACTCTGTGATGTCACAGTCAGGTTTTATCTTTAACGCTGAGAGAACTGGCCTTGTCATTTGTTTAAATCCTTTAAGTTTCAGTCTTTAGATGTTGACCAAAATCCTAGACACCATTTCCAGAGCCTTTAGGGTTAGCTTGGACTCTGGCTCTGGCTCCTCCTTCTTTTTTTTTTTTTTTTTTTTGAGTTTATTGGTACATTTAGGGATACAGTACAGTTACATTCATTGTTGGGATCATGTACCTTTACATGGCAAGTCTTGATTCTCATTTTTTTCCCCTTACCTCTGCCCTCCCTTCACCCCCTCCTCCCCTCCCCATCTACAAACACTTTATTTTCATCTTTTCTTAATGACTGCCTTCTGGGAGCTGGTCCTTCTGCCCCAAGGCCTTTGTTTTGTCTCTTACTTGTGTGAGATCTTATTGCTGTCATAACAAAGTACCACAAGCAGTGTGGCTTAAAATAACAAATCTATTCTGTCACAGTTAAGGAGGCTAGAGTTTAAAATCAAGGTTGAAGCAGACTGTCTATAAGCTACCTCTGCAGGCTCCAGGGAGAATCCATTCTGTGCCTACCAGCTTTGGGTAGCTCTAGGCATTACTTGGCTTCTGGCAGCTTCATTCCAGACTCTGACTTTGTCTTCACATGGCCATTTTCCCTCTGTGTTTGTGTTTTCATGTGACATTTGTGTGTGTGTGTGTGTGTGTGTGTGTGTGCATGCATGATCCACCCACACACACCTTTATGGGTACTGAGGATCTGGGGATTGAACCCCAGGTTTTTCACACTGTGTTACATCCCCAGCCCTTTTTAATGTTTTACATTCTGAGCCAGAGCCTTGCTAAATTTCCCAGGCCAGGGTTGAACTTGCAGTCCTCCTACCTCAGCCTCTCAGAATGCTGGGATTATAAGTGTGTACCACTGTGACAGACTTTCCCTCATATCAAGTTCCATGGAGCCTCTGGTCAGATTTCATCAACTGACCACTGTATAACCTTGTGCTATGTGTTTTCTATTTAAAGACACCTTATTTAATACACATTATTTGTTGATTACTATTGATGTCATAATCCCCTGTCTGTGGCACAGTAACTCATGCCTGAGTGAAGCTCATCCACTACATCTCTTCTCCTTACGGCATTGCAGCTTCGTGTGCAGAGAGACACTGCTCAGCACCTCAGCACTCCTCTCAGGGACCACTTTAAGTGGCAAAACGACAGCTGAAAATGCAAAAGTGTGGGAAATGTCACTGAATAGACCGCGAAAAGAACATTATTTTCAGTAGGTGAGCAGAAATAGGAAGGTAGTGTTGCTTTGTTTGACCTCAGCTGGGAACGTGCATGTCAGTGACTTGCATTGTTTTTCTCTGCTGTGGCCAGAAGATCACCGTGAGTTACTGATTTTGCGGTCACAAATAAATGTTAGTGAGTAGGCAAATTTATATTTACAGGGTTTAGAAATGATGTAAGTACAACAATATCCTCATAGGCTGTAGTTTTAATGACAGAAAGCTCTCTGAAATATTCCAGGTGATCATTTTTTCCCCAAATAAGAAATAACTTATTACAATTCCAAATCGAAAGCTGGGCCATTCATACTTCCCACTTGCGTTTCCATATTGCTGAGGTTACTTATCACAGCAACAGTTCTGCATGTTACATTGTCTCCTCAGAGGGACAGGAGTCTGTTGCTACCAGCTTGTAACTGCTGTCATTACCCCAGCTTCTTCTCTCGGTTTGTCCCATTCTGTGTCTCCAGATCTTCTTCCAAGGGAGGTTCCAGCTGGGTTGCTGGTCACCTCCCTGCAAGGCAGAGCCCTTTCAGTGGTCACCCAGGGTGATCTTGAGTATACCGTGCTCCCAGAGCTCTTCTAAAACTCCTACTGTAACTCTTTACTCTCTTGTACATAGGACCCTTCATATTGGTAATGCTTTTTTTCACTGAATCCCAGTGGACTGGGAGTTAGCATTTTCAGTATGTGGGACCTCATTCTCAGACCATGATCATCAAATGGGCAGATGAATGAATGGAACAACTTGAGACCCATAGAGTAGGTGCACTGAGGACTCCAAGTGTCTTTTCATGTCCTTTTGTGATGTTTCTAAGGTTCCTGCTTATGTCTCAAAAAAGGATGGCCTGGAGCTTGCATATGTGCAGACAGGCCAGCCTCCAGGGGCACCTCATTGAGACTGAGCTTTGGTTTTGGCCCAGACATTGTATTGAACATTTCCTGTGAAGAAGGCTGCACCTGGGCTTTGTAGATTTGTAAGAAGGGAAGCTCCTATTCTCAAAGAATTTATAAGACTGGAGGTACAGCTCAGTGATAGAACACTTGCCTAACATGCATGAGGCCCTACCTTCCACCCACAGCACTGGAGAAGCCAAACCAAACAAATCCAAGCCAAAAACTCTCATAATCATCTTAGGAAGAGAGTGTACAAAGCTGAAACATTTAGAGATAAGGTAACAGATCAGTTTAAAGACCTTGCTTACAGTGGCTGCCCAAAAACCTGAAGGTATTGTAAGATATTGGTCCTCTGAATGCCTGATATGTTAAAGGTTTCTGCTATGAACACAGCCAGGGTAGGAGAGGAAGTAAGGCTTGGCCTAAGGCAGCATCACGGGCAACGTCTGGGCTGGTAGCTAGCTGGATGTCTGCCAGACCAGGTCTACCATGTCCAGAGCCCCTTGCAGTTGTGAGATTGCTCAGAGAATGGCAGGCCTGGTCTGTTCCATAGCTCCACTGAGACAGGATGAGCAGGACGGGTAAGCAAGGACAGGTGGCTGGAGAGTAACACTCCTGGATACACTCCTCCAGCCGCCCAACCCCAAAGGAGCTGGAGATAGGAAAGGCCCAAGCAGGGATATGAACTTTTTAAAGTGCAGACGAAGAGTCAGTAGCAGACATGTCTAATGTTGTGTTTCCCTTCTGCATAAGGAAATCATGCCAGTGGAAAGAATGCGAATGCGCCCCTGGCTGGAGGAACAGATAAATTCAAATACAATACCAGGGTTAAAGTGGCTTAACAAGGTGAGTGTACTTGGTAAGTGTGTGGAATCGTGCATGCGTACATGGGAGAGAGAGCCCTTGCTGAAAGCAGGCCCACATGGACCACCAGAAACAAAATTGGTTTTTGTGTTCAAAATCTTAGACTTGTTCATTACAGGAACTAACCAACAATAATTATAAGTCATGGGGTTATCCTTGTAGAGGTTCCGTCTTCTCAGACTGTCACCTAAAATCCAAGTTCCCATGGCTGCTCTCCTTTGGTCTTTTGGATGACTCTAGGGGAAGCTTCTTGCAGTGGTTTTCTTTAGGGACCCTCTTCCTTCTCCTTATTCCTCTTTTGTTATTTCTGGCTTTCTAGGGTTAAAGACATCAAAACTCCATAGTTTTATATCCGGCATGGGGTATTTTAGGGTTTTTTTTAGCATTCTCTATGTAAAGAATTTTGGTTTTTCTCTTTTACAAAATGTGTTAGGCCCATGTGTCCTAAAAATGTAGTTATTTGTCATTTACAATTCTCCCTCTCCCCCAGTATTTACTTACTGTTTGGTTTAGGTTTTGTTTTGTTTTATTGCGGGGGGGAAGGTTGAGACCGGGTCTCCCTTTGTTTTCAGGCTGGTTCTGAATTCACTACATAGCTGAGGCTAGCCTCAAATTCCCAGTGATCCTCCTGCCTCTGCTTCATGAATGCTGGGATTATAGGTGTGTGTCACCACACCCAGTCTTCCTTACTGTTTTAACCTTTAAACTCCAATTCAGTTGAGCCTAGCTGTTAGGGGTAATTCAGAAAGAAGTAATGTATGTAAAAAATATTTAAAAACTGTAACCTAGAAAGTAAGTAAATATACTATGCCTACCTTAGGGAAGCTCAAGGGAGAAGTTTCTTTCCTACTACCAGGAATAATTGCATTTCTTTTGAGTGAATGTCTTTTTACTCTTCTCCCTACCCACCTTTTATTTTTGAATCTTTTTTTTTTTTTTTTTTTTTTTTTTTGGTACTGGGACTCAAACTCAGGACCTTGCATTTACAAGGCAGACAGCGGAATCACTAAGCTAAATCCCTGACCCTTCTTTTTAAATCTTAAGGACACAATGAATAATTTAGCCAGTCAGGCTTTATCTGTGTAAGAGCTTAGAGCCAGATTTCAGACTGTGGCCTGCTCCTAGCAAGTGGAAACAATATTATAGCATTTTTTTTTTCAAAGTAATACCACTCCTGGCTTCATTTTATCTTTTCAGATATCACTCAGATATTACTTCTTTTTGTTCTTAGCCTTTCATCTGTTTTAAATTTAATATTACTGTATTTGAATATCTCTTTAAATGAGTCCTTTCTGAAACAAGGTGAGTATAGAGTATATAGAAATAAATAAACATGTGGTTATTTCCTGAATCCTGCTGTGTATCTTTAGTCTTATGCAAAAAAAAAAAAAAAAAGTTTTTTTTTGTGGGGCTAAGGACCAAATCCAGGACTGGGAACAAGCTAGACCAATGTTTTACCTCTGAGCTACATCTTTAATTCACAGTATTTTTTTAGGCTTACTATATCTATAGTGTTTTAGATTTAGATAGGTAATTAGCCTTTTCCAAAGAAAAAAACAGAAATGAGATTGTCTTGCCTACTTAGTTGAGAGGGATAGGAAAAGGGGGTTGGTAGTGAAGTAGAGTTGAAGAGACATAGTGTAGTTAATAATAATAATAATAATAATAATAATAAGATGATGATGATGATGAGGGCCAACCTTTGTTAAACATTAGGTGCCATGCACTCTTCTAAGTGAGGTGTCTACATTAGTCCATGTAACCCCCACTATGGAATTCCGTTTTGAAGAACGAGATAGTATTAACTGATTTGGTGTAGAATCTGAGATTAAAACAGATGTTCCTGAATTCTTGCGTTCTGAAGAAATGCAAGTTTTACTTTTGCTTTTTCTAAAACGTAGTTGTCTATTTTTGCCTTTGCTTCTTCTAAAACACAACTGAGTGTCGAGAACATGGTTTCATTGCGCCTCCCTAATGCTGTTAGTTGTCTTCTACCGCAGGTTAAGTAGTGGCCTCCCCAAAGATAGGTCCACATCCTAACCTCCACAAACTGTGAACATCATCTTAACACGGAAAAAGGGTTTTTGCAGTTGCAATATAGGACTTTACGATATGATCATCCTGGGTTATCATCCAAACTGTGAACATCATCTTACACGGAAAAAGGGTTTTTGCAGTTGCAATATAGGACTTTACGATATGATCATCCTGGGTTATCTAGATGGACCCTAAAGCCAATGGCAGGTGAAAGCAGAAGAGAAGACACACATAAAGAAGCCATTGAAGACAGAGGCAGAGATTGCTGTGATGCAGCCACCAGCCAGGAACTCCTGGAGCTACCAGAAGCTGCAAGAAGAAAGGAAGGATTCTCCCCTAAAGTTTTTGAAAAGAGTGCAGCTCTGCTGGCCCCTTGATTTGGGATTTCCACCTTCCAGAACTGTGATAGAATAAATTTCAGTTGATTAGAGATGTTCGGATTGTGGTCTTTTGTCACAGTAGCCCTAAGAAACTGTTGTTCACTTCAATGGTTATTTCCTTAGAGATGCTCCGCACGGAGACCACTTTTCTTTCATTTACTTTGTACATTTTCTTGTGATCCAAGACCAGAAGGCAAATTGAGTTCTCTTTTTATAACTGAACACTTATCCCCGCTCAGGTGGCCAGCCCTTCCTGCTGGGCTTCATTCCTCAGGCCCTTGGTATGAGGGTTCTCTTTCCCAGGAGGAGCTGGAGAGACCTTCCTGCCACCTCGCGGCTCCTCTGCTGAGTGGACCTGAGGCCAGCTGATGGAAAGGGAGAGGCTGCTGCCACTGCTGCCTCTCAGGCTGACCCTGGTACAAGAGACCCTGGGCTGCCAAGGCCTGCGCTTCCTGTCGGCAGGCATCCCACTGAGGCCTCGCCACAGAGGGCATGGGCCATGTCTCTGCACATGGGCAGTGCTGCCACCGCCACTGCAGGCCTCAGGTGGGCTCAGTTTTCTCTCCATAACACACGTCCACCAGCATCTTTTTATAAGTTTCCTCTAACTTCATCTGTCCACGTAAATGCTTAACTGAAAGACATGTTTCACAACCTTTCTAAGAATCCTGTTTATATTTTAGGTGATTTGTGCTCCTTTCTCTGCTGAAGACTGTTGTAACTCTAAGAAAACAAACACTATACCTGGTACTTTGTGATTTAGTTGTGCCTTAGCTGGTGTCTTAGTCCACTTTGTGTTGCTATAATGACATATCTGACACTGGATAACTCATAAAGCTTGTTTGGTACATGATGCTGGTGGCTAGAGCACCTGAACAGCATGGAGTCCATGTCCTGGTGAGGGCCCTCTTGGCTGCTTTACAATATGGCAAAGAAGCAGAATGCAAAATGTGTAAGCAAGGAAGAAAGAGACCAGGGCAGGGCCCGGCTTGCTCTTTTTATAACAACTTGATCTTGAGGGAACTAATCCACTCCTGCCTGCTCTGATCCACCCCTGTGAGACTTGTTAATCTATTTGCGAGAGCAACGGTCTTATGACCTAATTATCCTTTATTAAGACCCCATCTCTTCGAGGTTCTGCCACCTCGACACCTCCACACCTCCACACTGGGGACCAAGGAAACCTTGGAGGACACACTGCAGCCACATCCAAACCACAGCAGGTGGTGGTCAGAACGTCTTCTTGTATATGGTGAAGTGCTCCAGGCTGGAAGCTCCATGTGCCTTGCATGGCCATTGTGATTGTCACTTGGTGACAGGCTAGTGAGTCAGAGGCACTCTGTAAAGCTTGTTTTGCAAATACATGAATGAGGGTTGTGTACTGCTGAGCAACATCGCTTGTGTTTGCGTTAAGATTACTAGATGTATAAATAGTAGCGAAGAGTCCATCCAACTGAATACATTCTTAGTAAGAAACAAATAGGTGATTAATTGCTGCCTTGTTTTGTTTCCATTTCCTGCTTCTGATAAACTTGAAGGGTGTTGGTGATGAAATGAATCCTTTGGATTTTGCCAGAGGAACAGTGAGGAAGGCTGTGAAGAAGCGTTATATACACGGAACCTTGACTTGAGACATCTACTTATTAGGAGTATTTACAGATGTGCTTAGTATGTTTTAAAATAATGATGAGAATGAATAGGATAGCAAATTCCAGTATGCCCAGATCTAGATTACTAGATTTATTAATATCTTGTGGTATCTTCATGGGGGTGTGTGTGTGGCATTTTCAAGACTATCTGCCAGCGTACCTGTATTCCCAAAGTGCCTCTTTACAGTTGATTTGCTCAAATGAGAATCTACAGAAGGTCTACTGTGTATAATTCAGTGACTCAAAGCTTCTCCAGATCCTGGATAGCAATCCCTATGTTTTTGTTTTCCTTTTTGC
Organism: Fukomys damarensis; assembly: GCF_012274545.1. Classification (NCBI taxonomy): domain Eukaryota; kingdom Metazoa; phylum Chordata; class Mammalia; order Rodentia; family Bathyergidae; genus Fukomys; species Fukomys damarensis. The sequence continues at coordinate 22,177,709 of NW_022900930.1, forward strand.
CATTGACTCGTTAAAAGTCCTGGTTAGTTCTAGATACGTCCAGATGCGCTTGCCGTGGCTTCTCTGGGCCATTTATTTAGGAAGGAAGGAGGGAGCCTCCTCTGGGTTCCTCGTTTCTGTCCTACCTCTGTGATCCCACTCTGGTCCTTGGCAGTCTTATTCCATGTTGGTCCCACGTGCTGTACCACTCCCTGATACAGGGACTGCCTGGCAGTACACGAGCCTTCCCTTTTCTTCTCTTTCAAATGGGCTTGTGTTTGTGTGAACATCAGGCTACCTCTGCATATGGTAAAAAGTCCAAGCCAAGAGAGCAAACTGATTGGAACATCTCTCTGGGAGAAAGAAGAGGCAGAAGGAGATAAAGCACTGGTTTCCACTGGGGACAGGTAGGTTTGTCTGTGCTGCTTAAAAGAAACTCGTTTTTTTTTTTTTCTGAACGGCACTCGTGTCTTCTGCTCTCAGATGACAGAGGTGCAGCACCGGTCATTTGGGGTGGACTGAGGGTGCTTAAAGGTGCCACAGGGTCTACGTAGACACAGCATCACCACAGTGTTCCTTAGGACACGGTGATCTGCGAAGAGGGTACTTACACACGAACACTGCTCTAAGTTTCAAAGTGAATCTCACCTTTTACCTTTAAATTAGTTTTTAAAACAGATATCTGTGATACATTTCCTTAGTACTTTTTTCTGCAGTATGAAAAACTAATTAACATTTACATGTAGCTAACAATTACATGTATCTTAAAATATTTTTTGTCGTTAGAATTATTTAAAAACGTACAATTCAGTAACACTAAATGCTTCCATGATGTGCAGCCATCACCACCTTCTAGTTTCAGAACTTTTTCTGCCCTGCGAAAAGGAAACGCCATGCGCATTAAACAGTCCCTGCCTGTTTCTTTCTCCCCTAACTCCTGGACACCATGGAGCTACTTCTTTGTCTCTAGGTTTTCCTTTTCTAGATATTTCATATGTGAGCTCATTCAATCTTTGTCCTTTTGTGTCTGGCTTCTTTCTCTCAGCATCATGTTTTAAAAAAGTTTATTTATGTGCTAGCATACGTCAGCACTTCATTCCTTCCTTTGTGGCTGAAAATATTCCATTGCAACATTTTGTTTATCCATTCATCAGGGGATGGGCATTTGGGTTGTTCCCATATTTGGGTTCTTGTTAGTATTGCTGCCGTGCACATTGTGTGTCAGATTTTGTTTGAACACCTGTTGCAATCCTTTATA
>NW_022900930.1:22179130-22181177 GCF_012274545.1 Fukomys damarensis
ATATATATATTCAGAAGTGAAATTTACTGGAGCACCTGACAATTGTCTGTTTAACTTTGTGAGGAATATCCAAACTATTTTCCACAGTGGCTGCAGGATTTTACATTCACTCCAGTAGTGAATGAGATTCTAGCTTCTCCACATCCTCCCCAGCACTGTTTAATTTCCATTTTTGTTTTTTTCCTTAATTACAGGCATCCTAATAGATGTGAGGAATTTGTGGTTTTGATTTTCAGTTTCTTACAGATCAGCAACACTTACCATCTTTTCACGTGCTTACTGTATATCTTTTTCTGAGAAAGGCTTTTCTGGGTCCCTAGCCTATTTTGAGACGATTCGTAGTTGGTGTTGCTACCTTCACTTATTGCTTTCATAATTTCATTATTTTTGCCTGGTTTCATTGAGAATAGAGTTGATGGGCAGCTACTTAAGATGATTTATCTTCCCTGTATCAACTTTGTGTCTCACAAGATAGATTTCAAATTGTCACCCCAGAACTCTTTTGATCTAGAAAAAGCACAACAAATTCTATAGGGTCTGCATCTCATTAGCAGAAAGCTTTAGTTTGTGGGTGTGCACTTCAGGAAAATTCTCTGAAATCAGTTCTTTTTCATTTGTATTCATTTTCATATGAACATTAAAAGCCTTCATTAAGAGATTTTGTTCTCTGATTTTCATGGATTTTGAAAAATAGAATTTCATTGACCTTTTTCTGGTCTACTGCCTTTTGACCTACCCTGGACGAGACCCTGCTGTCACTATGGGTGACCCAGAATGAGCAAAGAGGAGTTTGTGAAAAAAACTCTCACTTTCAGTTCTTTATTAATTGACTTTTTAAAATACAGTAGAATTACCCCTTGTAGCAGTTTTTGGGAAACTCTCTATAGCATTCTGAATTATTTTCAGTTCAGTATTTGTCACTGGTTCTGTGGAGGGGTACTGAGTCCCTTTTGGGGGCATCTGGGACCCTTTCAGACTTCACTGTGTGAGACTGAAGCAATGGAAAATCTCTACTGATATTTCCTTTCCTTCCCCAATGTGTAGTGCAGAGATTCTTAAACCTAGCAATTACTAGAATTGCCTGAAAGATTTTGAAAAAAAGACAGACTCCTGAGCTTTAATTGCCACAGAATCCAAGTCAACAGGTCTGTTTTGGACAGGGAATCTGCTAAATCTAAAAGCTGAGAGACGATGTGTGGTATGAATATGGGATCACATAATCTTGGCTCTGAACTTACACACTTTAACCATAAGCTCCTTGAGTAAGTAATTTCATTCCAGTCCTTGGTTTCCTCATCTGTAAAGTGGAGATTATAACATAGGCTTAGCTCATTAGGCAGTTGCATGACCAAAACTGAGCCCCATGTGGACATGTAGAGTCAAATGCACTGTGCTACGGTGACCTTTGTGACTGCTGGCTGTCAGAGGGCTGATCTACCCAGCTTTCACACATGGAGTTTCACTATGCATATGACTTTTTTCTGAAGCATTGGCTTCTAATCATGAGTTTGCCAGGGTTCATTTAGGCAATTTTGAGTTTCCTTCTTAGGCTGTAAGAAAGTTAGTCTCATATAAGGATTGTATTGAGTGACTTTTGCCAGAAAATGAATATCACTTCCTAATTTGTGCATATTTCTACTTCTTGCTATTTTATGCAAGACAGCAGACCCATAGGATGAGAAGGGTAGATGAACTCTTCCTTTTTTTTTTTAATTAAGCTTATCGGTACATTTCAGGTAAATAATACAGTTACTTTCATCATTGGGATCTTGTACCGTTTCTGTGATAGTGACCTCAGATACACTTGACTTTCCTCTAGCAGCATAAAAGCATTGTGTGTTCTTTTGGAAAGATGCCTGATTTTTAGTTTACCTAAGGCAGCTGGAGTTACTACTTATCAAATGACAGGAAAAAGTTAAGTGAAAGGCATTAGAAGTTTTAATTGTTTGCTAATTTTTTGTGGTCCTCCAAAAGGGGAGAGACACGAGTAACGCAATACATTGGCATGTCCAAAATTCTCCCCTTTGACTTTGCAATATATATATAT
>NW_022900930.1:22181216-22247928 GCF_012274545.1 Fukomys damarensis
AAAATTCTCCTTTGACTTTGCAATATATATATATGTATATATATATATATATTGTTTCTCTGCCAGGCTGTGCAAGTCTGACTCTTGCCCAGAGCAGACTGTCAAGATTTGGAACTCCACCGGAAGTGAGTTTGGTTTAGAGTTGTTTTCACTGTAGACACTCAACAAACTCAGTGATGCTTAGTGGAGCCTGTTACTAGTGAGAACTAAAGATCCCTCTGCCATGGTTAGCCAGACCTGATGACTGCAGTTCTTCTTTACTTTTTTTTATTCTAGGAAAAGAAGATTTTCCAGATCCCCTGGATGCATGCAGCTCGGCACGGGTGGGATGTGGAGAAAGATGCCCCACTCTTTAGAAACTGGGCGATCCATACAGGTATTAAATGTCTGCATCCCTTACAGAGGCAGAAACTCTGTTTATTTTTGTTTTCTTCATATATATAAAATCTCCTTGCTTATGGCCTCATGAAGAGGGTTCTGAAAACCCTGTGACTTGTCACCAAGCACCTCCAGGACATGTGAAAATAGATCATTCAGAAGTAATGTCCCACCCATTCCACGGGATCTTAGTCTTTAATTTCCCCATAAATGTGGTATTCTGATAGGTTCTCTGTGGCTACAAGGGACATATAAACCCACTTGAGCCATAAGCTTGAGTTGAATTTTGCTTCCCAAAGGGTAATCAAGAATACATTTATTTGTAACAAATCTTTAGGTAGTGAGCCATTTTCAGGGCTGAACTTTTTACTTGATATTTGAATGTCAGAAGTTGCCTGTGCTTGTTGGTCTTCCAGCCTTCCAGTCTTCACTGTCATCTGCATTCGTTCTCCAGTCCCCCTTTTCTCTCAGGCTGTTTGATAGAAACAGGGTGACCAGTTTGTCCCAGTTGGCCTGAATCTGTCTAGGTTTTAAAAATAAAATACCCACATCTTAAGAATTGTCTTATCCTGAGGCAAACGGGGATGTTCGGTCACTGCAGGTGGAGCCTAGAATGAAGAGATTCCTTTTACAGTCTGTCTAGCAATACTATGTTTCCTGGAACTGCTTTTTGTTTGTGTTTTTGTTTTTAACTTATTGTGTGTTGGGCTGGGGATTTAGCTCAGCAGTTCTGCTGCCTGCCTTGCAAGTGCAGGGACCTGAGTTCGACCCCCGGTACCAAAAAAATAAAAATAAATTTACTGTGTGTCGAATTTTTTCTCCCTTTTTCTTAACCTTTGGCAATTTTGTTTTAGGGAAGCATCAACCAGGAGTAGATAAACCTGATCCAAAAACATGGAAGGCCAATTTTCGATGTGCCATGAATTCCTTGCCTGATATCGAAGAAGTCAAAGATAAAAGTATAAAGAAAGGAAACAATGCCTTCAGAGTATACCGGATGTTGCCCTTATCTGAACGACCTTCAAAGAAAGGTAAAGATATTTATTGACTAAAATAATGATCTCTTAATACATAACTTTGTGCATCCATGATTTATTTCTGTATCTGTAGTAACTCCAAAGGTACAATACCTGCTATAGGTGACAGTTCTACCTTTATCTACCCTGGAAAAATGACTTTCAAGGCACTAAAGGCATAAAAGATACATTTGGAATTTTGATCACATACAAATAAAAGCAACAGGTTCACTGAGAGTTTCAGAGAGAATTTAATGTAGCATAAATGTTTCTCTTTTGTGCTTCATAAATTAATCCAAAAACTACTTCTTTCTTGTCACAGGAAAGAAACCAAAGACAGAAAAAGAAGACAGAGTTAAGCACATCAAGGTAATCTTTGGTTGTTCAGAGAGGAAGCCAAAGTTGTGACTGTATTTGTGATTCACATTCTGAACAAGTAATATGATCTCTGTGGAGTGTTTAGTCTTCTTGGCTATTGTGCTTTATGTGCTTTATGTGTCTCCTCTTTGGCATGCACTCACTTGCAGATACAAGTACACGTATCCTCTGCTTAATCTCATGTTGCTGAGAAACTCATGAATGAAGTCACAAATCCACTTGGAGCTTGACCATCTGAAGCCTCTAACAAACTCTTGGCAGCTGATCACTTTGTTCCAAATAAGCTCGAACAACCTATTTATTCTGATACTAGGAAGTATATTTTCAGCTATTTATTGTTTACTATTTATTAAATAGTATATACTTACATTAAAAATATCTATATAGCCCATCATAGAAGATTAGCTTGAGGACACAGTAGTCATCTTAAGTGTAGTTTTCAAATGATTTTTTTATGGGTCCACTGTAGAACCATCTCTTCTAGGAGGATTTCTATAGGAGTGTGTTTGTGTGTGTGTGTGTGTGTGTGTGTGTGTGTGTGAGTTTCGTAGTAGGCTAGGGTGTCTGAACTCCCCTACAGTTTCAAGATCTTTGTGCGTGGATGTATAGCCCTTGTTAACTCTTGAGAGAGGGACTAAATCTCCCATGCTCAACTGGGGCCACAGTAGGGAGAGAGCAGACATTACAGTTACTGGCTTCCATTTGGGGAGGAAGCTGAGCCCGTGGGTTGAGTGGCACATGTCCAAGATCATGTAGTTATTTAGAACTAAGCTTGAAGGAGATGCTAAATGTTCTGATTTATAACCTAGAATAACTGTTGGAGGAAAAACTCTTAACTACCCAGATAGCATATTTAAAACCAAGTCAGTCAGCTGAAATTGTCAGAAAAGAAATCAAAATAATTTATCTCAGATAATAAAGTCAGACTTACAAAGGTAAAGGTCATTTCTTAGTATCCGTGAGTAGTGCTCCCAGCATGCTCCATGGATACTGAAGTTGACAGGTGTGCAAGTCCTTTATATAATATATAATGTGGTGTATTCCTTATGACCTATACACATCCTCTCGTATACTTTATATCATCTCTAGATCACTTATAGTAACTAATACAATGTAAATAATTATTCTCTATTATTTAGGGAATAATAACAAGGAAACAAATGATACATGTTCACACAGACACGATTTTTAAAAATATTATCAATCTGCTATTGACTGAATCATGGATGCCGAACCTGTGGCTACAGAGGGTTGACTGCAGTTAGATTTTGAAAGAAAACTTAGAGACAGTCAAGTCTCCAAGATACTTACCCCTAGCATGGAAAATAAATGTTTTAGAGCATTTTAACAGTGTTATTTCCAGTTTCATTTTCTCTGTTTTTAGTTTCTTATTTTAAATATAGCATTGTATTAAGGCCTAATTAAAAAAAATTTTTCCCATTAAGTTTATTGGCACATTTAAAGCAAACAATACAGTTACATTTATCATTGGGATCTTGTAAGTTTACAAGATATGTCTTGGTTCTTGTTTTTTCCCCAAACCTCTGCCCTCCCTTCACCCCCTTCACTCTTCCCTATTTACAAAGACTTTGTTTCCATTTTTTCCTCTTTCACATTTTTTTCTTTTGCCTTATTTCCTTTCCCCTCCCCTTCACACTTCCCCTTTAGCCATTTTTCTTCCTGTTTCATACTCTCAATTATACCATTTGAACCTTATTTAAACTTTTAGTTTTTCATACCAGAGAAACTATTCAGTATTTACTCAAGTGTGTCCTATTTATTTCACTTAGGAGTATAGCCTCAGTGTGCATCCATTTAGCTATAAATGTTTCTAGTTTTCCATTCTTTATGCCTGAGTAGTACTCCATTTTATAGAAAAACCACACCAGAAAGGATGGCTGCTATCAAGAAATCAACCAATAACAAATGTTGGTGGGACTGTTGAGGGAAAGGAACCCTTCTCCTTTGTTGGTGGAAGTGCAGGCTAGTGTAACCACTGTGGGAATCAGTGTGGAGACACCTCAAATAACTAGGGTTGGAGGTTCCTCTTGACCCAGCCATCCCTCTGCCAGGAAGCTTTCCAAAAGAATTAAAAGAATCATACCACAGTGATATATGCTCACCCATGTTCATAATAGTTAAAACTCAGCAGCAACCCAAATGCCCATTGACTGAAGACTGGATAAAGAAGATGTGGGGTTTTTTTTAAGGCCTAATTTTATTTTAACTTTTTATTGTGGCATAACTTATACACATAGTAAAGAGACAGATAAGTAAACTTTACTCATAAACCATCACCTCATTTTCAACATTAATCAGATTTTGGCCAGTTTGGCTGAATTTGTATTTCTACCTGCTTCCTGACTTTTAGTGTGAAGTCCTAGCTATTCAATCCATTTTGACATACACAGATACTTTCCTTTTGTTTAGCTTAATATTTTGAAGGAAATGGCAAACATTTTATTTATTTCATCGGTATTTTAGTATACGCCTTTAAAAGATTAATGCTCTTTAAAAATGATACAGTGTGGCTGGGTGTGGTGGAGCCACCCCTGTAATCCCAGCACTCAGAGGGCTGAGGCAGGAGGACAACGGAGTGTGAGGCCAGCCCAGACTGAGACTGTCCAAAATAACCCATCTTATCATTATTGTAGCTGAAAACATTGAAGAAATGACACTAACTTCTCATTATTATCAAATATCTAGCCACTATTTAGAATTCTCGTTGTCTCATAAATTTATTATAAATTTTGTACAGACTAGTTATGATTTTTTGATATTAAGGTTTTTTGTTTTTTTTTTTACTCTGCAGGTTTGCCTGTATCACTTTTTTAAAAATATGTTTTTCATTGCAAGTGAAAAAAAAACACAACTAGTTGTTAGCTGTGTATAGTTACTGACAATGAGAATTTTTAAGGCCTATATTTTGATTAATGTTGTTTTGCCAGAAATGTATAATTTTCCCTATAAATTTGTGATTTTGAATAATTTTCTACCTTCTTAAGTGTGACTGCTCATATTTACTACCATTTTCACAGCATCTAGCCCAGTGCCTGGCACAGAACAAAAAAGCAGTACATTTTTAATAAATGAATGGGTGCATAAGCACTTTTTGAATAAATAATATATGTGTGGCAAGGAGGATGCAGAATTTTGTATTTGCAGTTGCTAGGGAAATAAGAATGGAGTAACCCGTTCACTTTTCGATACATTTTGTCCAGATATCCCCACCATAATCCATTGATTGTCAGGTGCCAATTATAATAAAATGTTCCATAATTTTATGTATCACTAAGAAAGAAAAGCTGCTTCCAATGAAAGGATGGCACACAGTTGACTTTAAGGCATATCCTCTGTCAGGTGTAGGAAATATGCAGCCTCCAATGAACGCTATGAGGTGTTCTCATAAGTAACACATTGGCCTTGCAGTATCTTCCACATGGCCACTAAAATGAGCATGTTGTGGAAGGCACAGCCCTGGGTGAGCCCTGGGAGTAAGGTTGCCTTAGGTACAGCCACGTATGTGGGCGACGTTCCGCCTCAGCAAGCAGTGTATATAATGAAATCCTTGTGTAAGAGAGATGTGCTTAATACCTAAAATGTGTTTCTCGAGGGACATTGTTCCTTCAGCAGAAGGCAGATAATTTATCAGCTGTAAGCACGGAATAACTTTTGAGTGTAAATCTACTTGCCTGTGTCTTACAGACAGCTCCAGAGCCTGCAGGCCAGCAGGCTTCCCAAGTTCTGTGATTCGTGGCTAGTAAGGCCCTTGTGCTAACTTAACGTACCTGTAGAATATTTCCAAAGTTCGTTCTCCAGGTAGTCTGGAATTTTATAATCGTGGGTTTTTGCTAGAAGTCAAAACATCTGATCTCCAAGTTTATATGACATGTGCCAATAAATATATAACTAATAGATTTCTTCTACTGGTGCAAACCTAGTGTAGTAACTAGGTATGGACACATGCTGTTGAGGAGAGCTCTTCTTAACCTTTAATTTGAGTTAGATTGAAGTTTTAAGTGGCAGGCCATATTTAGAACATGCTGGCCAGGTAGCAGAACTTTTCCTGGGTCACTCGGATAGTTTGTCTCTGTGTTCTCTGTTGCCCCTGAGAATAGTTTCCCGGGGCTCATGCCCATGAGGTAACTCAGAAATGGTGCCTTCACATTCTCTGGTGTTCTTGTGAGTCTGGCCTATGTACTCAGTAACCGTATTTTACCTGAACTGGGCCCTGTCTGTGTGAGTGAAACTGGCTGTTAAGGAAGGTAAAACAAGAAAAACATCAGAGAGCAGTACTAGATTGTACATCATCATAAAAGCACTAGTAAGTGTTTTTAAAAATATGGAATAAAGTGCTCTGTGGGGATTCAGAAATGGTTAAGAAGATAAAGAATAAAAGTAGGCAGAATAGAGGGTTATTAGTTGACAATTTTGAGCCCTCCAGGTGGTAATCATGGCTTCACTTGGTTTTCCTGGTGATGAACAGGTTAGCTCCATTTCACCTAGTGAGGAAGTGGGGGCACAGAGCCATTTCCCCAAGGATGTACTGCTTTATGGAGCTGGGAATTCATGTGAGTCAACTCCAAGACTTCTTTCCCCTCACCAGTGCCTCTCAGCCCACTGGAAGCTGTAAGAACTGAGCCAGGTCGTGGGGTGGTGGCATAAAGCGGTAGTCGTTCCCTGGCACTTGGAAGTTCACAAGTGAAAGAAGGCTGAGAGATTATAGTTGTTTGGTCTTCCTTGGACAAGTGAGGAAGATGGCTTAATTGGAGCAGGAGTTTGTGTGAAGGAAAAATGGATAATAAAGACCTTAGGGAGGGTGAATATGAATGAATACTTCCTGCTTGAAGGGTTGTTTTCAGATTGAAAGCACATTGTCCAAAACTGTAAAGTGCTTCCAGATCAAAGCGTTCATGTTATGATGGAGTTATAATTAGAGTGCCCTTACTCTGAAGTCACTTGATGAAAAGTCGGCCTGGCCTGTGTTAATTGTGAATATGGACCCATGGGTAGAAGTTACAGAAAAGCAGATTCTGGTTCAGCAGAACTTTCTTGTAGAACTGTTGGCTCTAACAGCAACATGAGCTGGATTGAACAAAACACAGTGTGCTCTCTGTCACCATTCAGAGAGAAAACTACTTGTAGAGGCTGTTACTGTGTTGATCCCTTCTTTGGTTGGAAGAGGTCTGCAGCTTATAAACTTTAGTTAGATGAAAATCCAGCCAGCAACCCCCTTAAAAAAACAAATAAAAAGCAGAGCTTCCCTGCGTGAAACAAGTTATCGGGTTTATCCTGCCTGCTTTGGTCCCTGCCTGTCTCCAGCTCCTGAGGGCACTGCTCAGAGCAGTTTGAGAGCTGGTTCTCTTAATTGAAAGATGATTTAATGAAAGAAGGCACAGTTGAACTCTCCTGGGAGCAGATTTTCATAGCATGGTGGAATATTAAGAAAGCTCTTCCTGGTGGGGATTGGAAGGCATGGAGGGGAAGAGGGTCTGTGGCAGCAAGTGTGGACAGGGACAGTGGCCTTTGGAATGGAGAGGAGATGTTTCTGCAGAACCTGGAGGAGGAGATGGAGAATGAAGGCAGGAGTGGATTAAGGAGGAGGCTCCAGAAAGGGAAGGTTGGGAATGGTGCTCATTTGTGGAGAAGTAGGCAAGTTTAACTTTGAGCATATTGAGTGTGAAATGGCAGAGAGCACTGTAAAGCAAACGTCAGGTAGAAAGTTGAGTCTAGCATGCTGCAGCTAGGGTAAGTGTTGGAGGTGCAGACGTGTGGTCCTTTACTCCAGAATGACGTTTGCACACATTGCAACCATGTAGTCCTTGCAGAGATGCCTTCTCCAAAAGAAGCTCTTTTTAATGAAGACAGATCACTCAAGGAAGGAGAGGGAGAGAAGAGTGAGCTAAGGAGAGAAGTCAAAAGGGGAAGCTGCAAGGAGAAAAGGAAGAGAGGTAGAGTGACCTGGCACCATTCCAGGGAAGAAGGGAAGGAGTAGGCGCGTGACTCTGGCTTGTCTTGTAGAAAGCTTCTGCCTCCTGTGGCATCGTGGCTGCTGTGGGACGGTGTATTCCCCACCTTGGTCCATTCCATGGCTTACTTATAAAGCTCAGCTCTCAGCCTGAGATTTTGTTAGCATAGAGACCTGGAAAGGCCCTTAAATTGTATGACTTTAAACTGGCTTGAAGCTTTGTGCAGATAATGAGGACTTAGGGGTAGGACATGTGTTGGGAGAGGGAAATGATCTTATGACCATCACACTGGGTCTCGGGAAGGAAGATGCAGTCAAGGGCCTCTGACATGGGGATGATACTGAGTGCACTTGGAACAGAGATGAGAAACTGTCCAGCAGAGCCATCCGCTGTCTTGTAACTTAGGTTTACCCCATACCCATTTAGCAAGACTTGCCTTGAGAACAGCCAATGGCAGATTATTTTATAGGTCAGAAAGGGCATGCTTGTTCTTGCACTGTCTTTGGTGCAGATTTGATTTTGCTTAAATTGTACACCAAACTTTAGATTTATAATTACACAATGTTTTCTTGGACCCAAATATTTGTCAGAGCTGGGTGGCTGGTACATGCCTATAATTCTAGCACTCAGGAGGATGAGGCAGGATTGCCGTGAGTTCAAGGCCAGCTTGAACTACACAGTGAGACCTTGTCTCAAAAAACAAAAAAGTAGTTGCTGTAAATACTTGACAGAATATATATACCATGTAGGTATCTGGACCAAGCATGGTCTGTTCGATTTGCTTTGGAGCAATGCAAGAGGATTAGGAATGAAGACAACTACAGGTTCCTTGGTGTAGAAGAGAACCTATATCTAAATTTAGAAAGGCAACAGTGAGAGGAGGCTGACTCAGCATGAAGCATGCCAGGTTATGGAGCAGCAGAAGGAGGTAGAGCTGAGATGGGCAGTAGGAGGGCACCAGGGAGGAACAGAACATGCTGCAGGCCTAGGCCATCGAAGACCTGCACTATCCCCGTGCACGTGTCACATAGAGAACTGTACATCTCTTTTCCTAATTTGGGATCCTTGGATTTTTAAATACGGTTTCAGTGTCGATATCCCTATTTCTCTTTATCTTAAAAATTTTGACTCAGTTTAATGAAGACCTTTCTCTCATGGGCCTGTCATTCTTTGCCCTGGACGGAGACCTTTCCGGGAGGGCCTGACTACATTTTCATGTACAGTATACTGTCTTGCCCTTCCAGAGTGGTTGTACAAATGAGATGTTTTGCACTGAAGGCTTTGAAACTGACATTATGTGTTGAAGTGGAGGTGGGAGGAGTAAAAGAAGTCTATCTTAAAACAGTCTATCTCCATTGGTAAAATGTTCTGTTTCGTTATACTGTAGAAATAGAATGTAAGGTAGGGATTGGGGGAGGAAAACAATGATCCAAATAGTTCTGTCTCATCTCCATTGGAATGTGTACAGGATACAGGTTTTATTAATACCCAGAGCTCCTAGAATTGAACCCTGCTGTGCAACTAAAGATTGGGTTCACTTCCTGTCTCTTATCAGACTAAAAGTAGTATGATGGTGGAAAATTAACTTAGTCTCTGAGTCATGATTTTCTCAAGTCAAAAATGATAAAAGTATCATTGCCACTGATTAAACTGTAGATCATGTGAAACACTTTGAGATCTTAGAGGTCTTCACTTGAGAAGTCAGAATAATTTAGATTTTTGTGTATATACAAATCTGACTGCCTCATTTCTTTGATAAGAAATCAAGAAACTGAGTTAAAAATTGACTTCCGGTCGCAAAAGAAGCTCATAAAAATCAGCAGCTCTTTCTATAATTTAATAAGTACTTATCTTAGTTTTTTGCGGCAGGTGAGGAAGTAACAGTGGGATAATGAAATGTGGGGGGTGGTTGGGAGGGTCAGATAGAAAAAGGACCATTGAGGAAGCCATCAAGAGAGGGGGGTGCCATCAGAGAGGTAGGAAATTATAGCAGTGTCAGATAACTCAGAACTGTCGAGGGAGTGTTTGGTCCTTCCTGTAGGAGGTCAGAGTGTGGGGTCTAGAGAAAGGGATGTGAGAAAAGGCCACTGGATCGGGATGAACAGATTTGTATCGATGACTTTGGATAGTAGATTACATTTATATAATAGTAAGTGCCTTGTACATATTTATTTAATTTAATTTTTGCAATATCCCTGTGACATGGATCCTCTTATTACTCTCAGTTTACAACTGTCCATAATGCCCTGAGGGAGGCTTAAAGAGGTTAAATAAAGTCCTGTGCCTGTTCAGAGTGGAGGAGTCAGGCTTTGTGCCCAGGTCTGGCTGATTCCAGAGCCCATGTTCTTACTGCCCTTCTGGGAGCTTGATTCCACGAGTGGTAGTGGAAGAGAAACTATGAGCACTTACAAGGGTGCAGGTGAGGAGGTAAAGTTAGAAAGGCAGACATTTCTTCTGAAGTTTGGCTATAAAGGAAGAGAAAAACTCACAACTCAGGCCATAGGCAAATGTATGTTTTTCTAGAAAGGTCAGATTTCTCATTTGGGATTTAGAAATGTGTAAGATGTTGGAGAAGAAAAAGGGAAAACTTCTGTGCAGTAGGGCTGTTCTGAGCCTTTCCTGATGTTTAACCTTTGGTACATTGGGTAAGCCATGCAGTATGTGATTTTTTTTAAAACTGAGATGAACAGTAAAGTAATGATTTTGAAGCCACAGTTGTTATGGTGGAAGTTTGCCAGGTAGCATCATGAAGGTGGAGAATGTTTCCCTTCCTTACCTAAGCAAGGAAAATTCTGTAAGATTTGGAGGCTTATCATTGATTCCAAGTAGTGCATAAATAGATAAGAACACTTACCATGACTTACTACTCTTGACTCTTCAAAGCATGGTCTTCTCTACTGCCATGATCCTCAGCTCCCAGTCCTATGTTCTTTCTACTCCCCCACCCTCCTCTTTGTCTTGGATTCTTCAGGAATTGTCCTGTGTGGCTTTTGTCCAGCTTATTGCTATCTTTGAGGCAAATGCAATCTCACCTTGAGAAAATTCTCTCCTCAAAATGCTGAAGGTGAATGTATACCTCAGGACCGGCTTTCTGGGACCTGGCCAGTACCGTGGGAGTGGAAAAGTTCAAGTGCACTTGAATGAGGCAGACATTCAGAGCTGTACTAAGAAAATAACTTATTCTCACTTGAGTAGAAAGAGTGTGTAGCCTCTTGGGCTGAGTGGGATATTTGGGTACTCGAATGACACTGATTGGAAGCCATGGGCCTGGGCACCTGGACTTGGGCCAGAGCGATGGAGTATGACCCATGTTACCAGCCAGCTACCTGGTGCAGGATGGTCAAGGGACCTGAGCCCACGGCAAACCAAATCTGAAGAGAATCCATCCACAGTGTCCACTAGGTTCTTGTTCTTGGATCAGTTGTTGAGGTAGAGTTTTTTTTAAAGAAGTAATAGCAGAAGTAGTGGTGTTTCTCCTGCCTTAGAGGGGAGGCCAGGAGTTGATCCTTCCAAGCTCTCCCTCAGAGAAGGAGGAAAAGTTAGAATCTATGGAATGCAGGGGATACTTCTGCGACTCTGCTTATCCCCAGAGCTATTGTCTGCAGCTGTAACCATTTCCTAAAGGCAGTCCAGATGAGCTGGTACCTTTTCCTTGAAGGAAAATGAGTGAAACTAAATATCTAGCAGCACACTCTCAGCTGCTTTAACTCAATGCTAATTTAAAGACGAACATGAATCATCCTATTGTTATAGAAATTAGACAAAGGGTAGAATTTAAGCTAAGGAAGGGGAAGAAAGTGTTCTCAATTCTTTTTTCTTTTCTTCTTCCTAGCAAGAACCAATTGAGTCATCTTTGGGGCTTAGTAATGGAGTAAGTGATCTTTCTCCTGAGTATGCGGTCCTGACTTCAGCTATAAAAAATGAAGTGGATAGTACGGTGAACATCATAGGTAAACTGTTTTGACATCTTATTTTTTATATACACAAGCAGACTCCCAGGTCTAAAATCTGTAAAACAGAGATCTTGAAATAAAATAGTAGGAGCAAGTCTTGGAACCATCTTAGAATCCCAGTTCCAGTCCCTAGATTTTAGGACTAAAAAATAAAGGCCTTTGAAGATCACATAAAGAAACCTAGATGGGTCAGACTGAAGAAAAGAGTGACTTCCAGGAGAAATGTTTTCTCCCCCAGTGGCTGATGGTGAGCAGTTCTTGATCGTTTACTTTTTGGTCTTGAATGAAGATGTGATTAATTTAATTTGGGAACCAAAGAGAGGAAAAAATGCTCTAATTAGTTTTCTCAGCAACTGTTTCATGCACCCCTGATACCGAGGTGCTGCTCATTTTACTGAGCAAGAAACTGAGGCACAGAGCCTTGTTGCAAAGGGCATAATCTGACTCAGTGGATATTTTGAACACTGTCTACATACCGCTCATTACTATGCACAGGAAGTAGATAAAGGAACAACGCAGGCCCAGTTCCTGTTTTCTTGGAAGGAAGCAGACATTAAAGAAATGCACAGATAAGCACACCATTCCCATCTGTGGTAAATAAGATAAAGAAGAGAACAGAGCAATGAGAGAGGATACCCTGAAAGCAGGCTTAGATGGGGAGTTCTCAGGGGATAATAGAAGCGGGTTCTGGGGGACCTGCAGGTGCTCTGTGGGGCAGACACCATGGGGACCCTGGGTGGGAATGTGTGGCGGAGCAGCAGGGCGCACACACCAGGTGAGACACATGAGGGTGGCATATGAGGTCCCCTCCGAAGTAGGCAGAGATGATATCGAGGCTTTTGGGGGCATGGGAAGGAGGTTGGGTTCGATCGTACATTACTGGAGAGTGGTTTGTTGAAAAGTTAATTGAAGTGTAACATGGACAATAAAGTGCCTGCATATTTACATGCACACACAATGGAAGAACCACTTCTCGGTGGGTTTTAGAAAAGAAGTGAGAGCTGTGAAATTCATCTCAGTTGAGTCCACGGGGCTGTGATGGTGGATACCAGGTGGAGACCCTTTATTAGATGGAGACCTAGCAGTGAACTGGGCTCAGTTTTTGAGCCAGAATCCAGAGCTGGGCCTTTCTGGTCCTTGGGTACCTTTGGTTCATGAAACTTTGCTCCCGTCAGGCCTTTTGATGTTCATAAGAACCGGAGAGATCAAACCGCTATAAAAGTAAGCCTCCTGGCTGGATGCTTTCATTTCTGGGATCTCACTTGAACACGATCAGGAGGCACAGAAAGTGTAGACATCAATATCCTTTCCTTGCCCTTGGTTTTAGAGTTGTGGAGGTACAGTGGACCCTTGACTTACAAACTCAGTTCATTCTTGGGGGCTGGTTGTAGCTCAAGTTGGTCAATCGAAGGCTCAAGTTCCTCTACACAACCTTCAAAGTCTCTCTCCTATGCACAGGCAGATCTCAGTGTCCTTAGAGAGACATTGGCCCAGGATTTCTCAATTAACCCCACACAGTAAGGGGTGTTGTAATGTTCCTTCCAGAACTGTCTAAGGGTTAAATCTGTGTCTGAGACCATCTGGAAGTTCAAGCAACCAGCATTTGGGTCATAACTCAAGACTTTGTGAGTTAAAACTAAAGTTCTGGTCATAGCCCAAGTTGTTCATATGTCAGGCTGGGCGTAACTCAAGGGTCCACTGTAGAATAATATATTCAGGGCCATTCTGGACAGGCCTTTGGGGAAATGCTATGGAGAGGTGTTTTTTTTTTTGGTACTGGGGATTGAACTCAGGACCTAGTGCTTGTGAGGCAGGCGGCGGAACAACTGAGCTAAATCCCCAACCCTGGAAATGCTATGTGTGAGGGATGAATCAGGCAAGGCAGGTATGGCCTGGTTTTCCTTCCTAGGCATTTATTTTCCCACAATAGAGTTTGAGCTAAGGTCGAGCTCAGAGATCAAGCATTCTTCTCACTTTCCAGGGAGGAAGCTGAACACAGTCCCTCTGTGGGAAGTGACATGCCTGATCTAGAACCAGCTCTCTTCCCTCCAGACCCCCTCCCACACCCCTGTGGTGATGTCACACCCTTTAAGTTTCTTCGTGCCTTACCTGTCTCAGTAGGCCACCCCTGGAAAGTGTGTGTGTGCCCCAGGGAGCCCTTGGGAAAAAATGGAGATGCTTGCTGAAACCCTAGTGCATTTTCTTCAGACTCAGCTTATTGTGAGTGGATTGGTTGCTTTTTGGAGTTTCTCTTCATTTTTGTGGTGAAATTGGTCTCAAATGATAATGCTAACCCAGAGTGAGCGCTGTGTTAGGGTTTCCCTTACCCATTTTAATGTTATTTATTTTTAATTGATAAGTGAAGATCATATGTTTATGGGATTCGATGTCATGTTTTGATTCATGTATTCATTGTAGACAGATTTCTTGAAAATAACACATCTGTCATATCAATACCTTATTTTTTGAGGGTTAAGAATGTTCAAAAATGTACTCTTTTTTGCAATTTTGAAATATGCGTAATTGTTAATAACAGATGACTAAATATACAACAGATCACTAAAACTTATTCCTCCAACGTCTGTGTGCCTCTGGATGCCTGGATGCTTCTGAGTAAACATTGGCGCTCTCCGCAGCCTCCAGAACTACCTTTCTTCTCTGTTTCTGTGAAAGTGGCTCCTTTAGATTCACATATGGGTGAAATGAAGCAGTAGGTGTCTTCGTGTGCTTGGCTTCGCTTAGCATAAGTGTCTTTCAGTTCTACCCGGCCCCCCTTTTAAAGATCATTTTGGTTGAGCTTTCAGTATGTAATGTTTATGTCAGGTCTTTTTGTTTTGTTTTGTTTGGGGCTTTTTTTTTTTTTTGCACTTCTATAGTGATTGGTACTACTTGAGGTTGGTATGAGTCAATACTCTCATCTCAGACAAAATGGCTAGGTTTAGTTAGATAATAATCTACTGGATAAAATGGTTATTTTTCTGTTCTCAGTAATAATAATGATGCTAAATTAATAAGCGAATGTGCTTGAACATAACTTTAGCATTATTTTGTGGCCTTATGAAAGTATGTGTGTGAAGTACATCCACAAAGTATTATAAAGAGAAGGGTAAGATGTGATTATTGGTCACAATTTGAAGTCTCCAACTTTGGATTCTGCACAGAACTTCTGCTCAACACTTTCAGCCTGATTATTAATTAGCCATGCTAGTCCGTGTGATGTGTGGGTACACATGGGATTCAGATCCCAAGGCCACTGTCACATTTCAGATACTCTCTCTGTCTCCCTTTATCTTGCATAATGCTTTATTTAAAAATGACAACATTTCTTGGCTTCAGTTTGTTTCTAAAACCACATTTCATTTCAGCTTTGTGTTTGGGTCCCAATGTGAAAGCCATGAGGTGATTTCATCATACTTTGATGAGAATGTTTGTAAGATGAAAATTAAGAGCTAAAATGCATACTTAACATAATCATTAAAAGATTTTTGTCTGGAGGCTTTTTAGCTAGGGAAATGGATTATAAGTCAATACTGAATTCATTTGAGGCTAGCCACAGGTACATTTGCATTCTGGACAGGGATGGCTGTTTCCCTAAGCAAATAGCACTGTGCACAAAACGTGAAATGTACTGCTGCCCTGTACCATCTTGTTTGGTTTTTGCAATGCTTTGCTTTTATTCTTGCCACTGTTCCCAGCAGGAACACACACACACACACACACACACACACACACACACACACACACAAGTACACAGGGGGCTGTGTCCTGCCCTTGCTTCCTTCTCCATTAATAGCTGGATGTACTTTTAGACTTAGCTAGCTGTGCACACCTGAAGGTGTGCAGTGTCTCCATATGGAAACATATCTTCTAAAGTTTTTGCATTCCTATATGTTTAAGTATCTGTGTTTAGTATTCAAGTGAACTGTCTCTGCTTTCCCCTTAAGAGGGAGGAAGGGGAAACCTCCTTATTTTTATTTTTACTTGTCTTTAGCCCCAAGTTTTTGTTGTATGTGTGGTGACTTCTGTGTTTAGGAAATGGAAGAAGCCAGCAAGCAACATGTTGAACCTTCTGAGTCCTCGCTGGCCCCTTGCGCAGGGTATCGGCACTTTTCCTGAGCAGTATGGAAATGATCTGCAGGCTAGTGGAAGAATGTTGCAGGTGTGGACCTTCTGTCTGACTGGCCTGGCACTGCTTTATAGACCCATTGTATTTCTTGATCAAAGTTAAACCCACCTGGCAATAGAGCAAAGATCACTTGGAAACAGTGGAGACTGTTTATACTCTGCAGTACATAAAACCAGCTAAAGTGACTACACACACTGCCATTAGGAAGTAGAGTATTTTGGATTTTGTCTTATTTTTGGCTGCTCGGGGTGCACCTTAAAGGATATTCTTTCCTACGGTTGCTTCCACTTTGACTTGTTCTAAAGTGAAGTACAAGCAGCATAGCTAGCCCACCCGGGAAACCCTGATATCTACAGGAGAGAATGAAAGCATGAAAGAACAGATTCATAACATAGGGAGGGGGACCCCAGGAAGTCTCACAGAATTCACGATGGCAGCCTCTGCCACCAGAATTTCTGTAGTTTGAAGGGTGATGATACCAGGCTGTTGAGGGATCTCTTCCCATTTCCATTGTCCCTAGTGTTTTGCCGTTTTCCTAGTCATTAAAATGTAAAATTGCATGAACAAAATAAAAGTAGCTTTGGGAGGGTCTTTAAATGGAGGGCACTCATCCTTGGGGATTGTCCATCTCATTTCAGTGGGCTGAAAGCTGTGCCCTCGCACTTCTGAGGTTGGACTGACCAGGAGCCCTGGACTCTGGAGTTTGGTTGTTCTTTTTTCAACTTTGTCACCCATCTCCTTGTAGTTCAGATACTGTTCCTATTTGTACCTGGGCTCTGCTTCCATGAGTGATCCCTTTTCACATTTTGTTTTGTTTTGTTTTTTGGGGGGGCTGGTTTGGTACCAGGGATCAAACTCAGGTCTTTGTACTTGCAAGGCAGGTGCTGGAACTACTGAGCCAAATCCCCAGCCCTCACTTTTTTTTTTAACATGACAATATTACCATGTCATCGTGACCCCAAGACAAACATCTGAGTGCTCCTCCTCTGCTTCAAGTCCACCACTTCCATACCTATGTGTGTGTTGAAACAAGGTTTCGTTATGTAGTCCAGGCAGGCCTCAAACTCATAGCAGTCCTCCTGCCTCAGCCTCCTGAGTGCTGAGATTACTGGTGCCTGTCACCACACCTGCCTGTGGACCTCTTTCTGAACTTCAGTTATTCTGAAGACTCCAACCTGCATGTAGCCAATTGTAGAGAACAGGGAGCAGCCACCAAGGCTCCAGCAGCTCCACTGAGAAGTGAACCATAATGTTTTACCCAGATTTCTGCCCCCAGGTTGCTGACCCTGAGAAACTGCCTAACTTACTGAGTTTTTACTGAGACATGTTATTGGCTCCATTTGGTGCAATGAGTAATGTTGTTTTCTGATGGGGTGAAAGTACGCACTGCACCAACCCCTCCTTCCTCCTGCACCTGTCTCACCTGTGACAGGG
This sequence comes from Fukomys damarensis, assembly GCF_012274545.1. Lineage (NCBI taxonomy): Eukaryota > Metazoa > Chordata > Mammalia > Rodentia > Bathyergidae > Fukomys > Fukomys damarensis. The sequence goes on from NW_022900930.1 coordinate 22,198,471, forward strand.
GGGAGCATCCGCAGCTGGCCCATGCAAGGGTAGACCATCCCCTGTCCCTGAACTCGCTGACCCCTCACGGCCATCTCTCTCACCACTGCTCCAAACCAACAGGGACTGTGTTTTATAAAGTGCAAATAATTTCTCTTCTTGCAAAGACAAGAGCACTGGATCAGAAGTTAAAGAACTTGAGTTCTGGACCTATTTCTGAAGTTTTCTATTTACTATATGATCTTAGGCAAAGTTCTCTTATCTCTCCGAGACTCAATTTATATATAAATTAGAAGTAAAACACATTTATAAAATTGAAAGATTTAAAATTATATGCAAACATAATTTCATACTTATAATTATGTATGCGTTTTATATATGAATATATATATATATGATTCACATATAAAGTGGAAATAATAAACTGATTCTTCCCACCTCCCATAGTTGTGAGGATGAAATGTGATATACAGATAAACTGTTCTTTGTTAGAAAGTGGTAAAATAATATGATTATGATTATATTATCCAAGTCAAATGAAAGTATATTTGAGTAAGAAAAGTAGCCTCCACCTGTGCTGTGTTATCAGTGCTGGTGTTAACAGTTTCAACACTTAAATTCTCAGGGTCAAGGAGAAATTTCTCCCTGTGGTTTGAAGCTGGTGGTCTGATTTTGTGTGCCCTGCCAGTAGCTTTACTTGTTGATCTTGCAGCTGCTTGGGTGACCTTAGTAATGTATCTGGCCTCTACAGTTCAGCTTTTCAACTCTCATATGGCAGGCCCAAGGCACTCTGTATTTAATAGGCTCTGCATTCTGGGAGCATGGGAGCAGCCTGCTTTCTCAGGTGGAGCCCTACACCGAGTCAACAATTGTTAATAAAGTAGGATTGACCTTTGAAGCCATCAAACAGGTCCATCAGTTACCAGCTATGAATAATACTGTAATTCTCAACAACTAGCTTCAGATAAAATTACATTCCTGCGGATGACTTTCAGGATGTGCTGACCTTACTAAGCTGGAGGAGCTGGGCAGATTCCTAGCTCATCTAGCCATTTGAGAATTTCCTTGGCACTCATTAGAGAACTATTGAAAAGAAATTTCACTGTAGGTTATGAGCCCAGAGATTAGTTAAGGTGAGATTTGAAAGTTTTCATCCTGAGAGAAACTTAGAAAGCCAAGGGTAGTTCAGTTTGAACTTCATTAACTTCCTATTATGGAGACTGTCTCACAAAAGACTTGAAATTTGAGGTCAGGTAAAGCTGTCCTTCAGTCCTGGTTCTGCCGCTTACTGACTATCCAAGCTTGAATTGTGTCTAAAATAGGGACCATAGCTGTGCCTTCCTCCTAGAGTTGGGAAGGTCTTTGGGGGTAGTTGTGAGGACAGGTGCTCAGAAAGAAAGAGAGAGCTGTTTGGTTGTTATTATTTATCAGTCAGGTCACTGTCTAGCACCCGGAAAAGCGTCTTGCATGGAGACAGATTAGGGACGGTTTGGAAGCACATCCAGAATGCATGTCAGATGATGCGATCACTGCTTCTCTTGTAGGCTTTGTCTTGAAAGTTGGAGAGTTTCTAAAGTGCTCTCAGTGCTGTTCAGATGGAGAGAATTGATGACTCCTCACCAAGGCATAAAACCACACCCTCCTGTGGGGAAGTCTGGCCTCGGGCATCAGTTAGTTATATGCACTGGATGTCTAGTTCTTAGCATGAGAGACAAACTTTTCTGTCCTCATCACCAGCATTCAGGATATACTTGAAATTTGATTAGCAGTACAGGTACTTACACACTTTTTTGGTCTGGGGCTATATCAAGTGAAATGTAAAAATCAACCCCTTTTAGGTGTGCTTTTCTGTAAGTACTGACAGGTGCACTCAGTTGTGTAGCCACCAACATAGTCAAGACAGAAAGTTTTCATTACCCCCAAATGTTTTCTCTCCCAGCCTCCATGGCCACAACATAGCATACTATGTCTTTATCACTTTATCTATGTTTAAAAGATCCCATTTGTCCGAAGCTTTGAATGTTTCTAGGAAATGTTGAGTGTCACAGCCCATATTTTCCAGTTGTCATGAACTGCACAACTGTGGTACCAGCTTATGACCTTAGTCTTTCATTCATGTTTATTCTGAAGATATATGTGTGTATATATATATATATATATATATATATATATGTATATATACACAGAGAGAGAGAGAGAGAGAGAGAGAGAGAGAGATTTCACTCCTCCATGTCATGTCACATTCCCAATTCAGTAGGTCAAGGTGGAATGCCAAAACGGAACATTAAAAACACATGTATATATAAATACACACATCTCTATAATTAAAAATGTATATATGTGTTTATACATATTAGGGATAGTTGTCTTAGTCACAGGTGTCACACGGAATACAGAGAATCAAAATTGCAGTTTTATTAAGAGACATTTAATAAAGTGACTTATTTTATCAACTTAAAAATAAGACCAATACGAATTAGGCAATAAAATCTCATTTTATGAATGTGATATTTGGTCTTTCATTAGATTCACTAAAAGATTTAAATGGTGGCATAAACCTTGCTGCCATATGGAAGTTAGCAGAGAGCAAACTGTGAGTCCCATTACCATGTTCTGATAGAATATTATGACAGAAAAAAATGATTATGTTAATGAGACAGCTTATTTTATTTATTTTCCATGAAAATAATTGAAAGCTAGTAACAATCATGTTTTCAAACCCTAATGGAACAAGTTAAACACCTTTCAGAAAATTCTAAATATAAAAAAGTTACATCTAGTACAGCACATATGTATGTAGGTTAAAAACTGTAGAACTTTTCATTGGCTAGTTATTATTGTCAAAGTTATTGTAGCTTAACAGTGATTACTTGTGGGTTAAATCTAAGACTATGTGAGGAAATAAATGTTATTTCAAATCAGTATCTTGTTTACCAATATTAACTCTATAGAAAGTCTATAGGAATTTTGCAGTCGAACACTTGATACACTGTTTTATGTATTACCCATTTTCCTTTTCCACTTCTGCTTTACCTGTCTTGGCTTGTGTCAGGTCATTTGTGGCAAATAAGCAATCTCAAGGTGCAGTGAGCCATAGCTGAATTTCCATAAACATTCTACGTGAAGGGCGAGTAAAGATAAAGATATGCACAAGTGGCTGGAGAACAAAGATGTCTACAAATATGGATCTTTACAGATATCTGGTATATATGAGCTGAAATAATTTAAAACACTGGATTGCCAATGATGAAAAATCACTTTCTGTGAAAAAATCCTAACACTATGTACTCATTCATGTTCTGGATTGAGAAGACATATTTCAAGAAACCAAATATAGCTTTCACAAAGCAATTTACATTGGACAAATATGTTATATTATAAGTAATAGTAAGGAGTCATTAATTTTCAAGGTAGAAATTGCTTCTCTGCATACCCAATGCACACTGTTATCAACTTGCATGATGCTTCACATAATTTAAATGATTTTGTGCGACCATTAGCATAGATGTATTTTTGCCCAAAACTTGAAGTTATTTACATAGCTCTATCACAGCTTCCTATTGAGTTGAGGGAGTAAATTAAAGTGTTTACTTCATGCCATTAGTGAAAATGAGGATGTGATAAATGAAGATCCCTGTGACATGGATCATTGTGCTAATGATCAATATCCCTAAGTTCCTAGAAGTTATAGCTCCTACAAAAGAAAATTAGCAAATGTTGATTACAATATATCAAGGTGCCAGTGCCAGCTAGTGTTCTGTAAATGCGTTAATAATTGTTTACAACAGGTTTGATGTAAAGGTCCAAATTACCAATTTGGAAAATGCTATATTAAATTGCAATTTACAACAATACGTAGATAACTGTCACGTGAAATCACCATTTGAGATGAAAAGTACATATATATATAAATTAGTTTTTACAATGGTTCTGCATGATATTATTACATCATGAAGATGGAAAATGGTGCTGTAGTTCAGATTCACTCGATATGTCTACTGGATAGATAACAGAGAATTCTTCTAGTGGACAGCAAATCTTCTTGCAAAAGAAAGATTCCTAATGTAGCAACTTGCATGGATTGCTTGACAAATGTCTGATGCATTCATCAAAATTCAAAAGAAAAAAATTTTGGATGAAAAAAGAGAAGGATTTTAGTATTACTCAAATATCTGCAGTGTTTCCACCTGGTGATAAGAGAGGCAATGACACATATACGCTCAATGATAGCAAGGAGGATCATAGAATCTCGAATCTTTAGACCATCAGTTGGCAATGCCGGGACTACAGGCATATGCCATCATACCTGACTCAGAAGAGATTCTTTGAGCTTCTCTCTGATTCCAGCTGCAAGCCTGTGTCATCTTGGATGCAAAACATTCTAATGGTACAACTGTGTTGATGAGATATGATATATACAAATAAAGAGCTAAATAAGGATCTATAGAGTTAACTAGCAACAAGATGCAGAAAGTCAAGAAATGCCAGGACCAGGGATTTTGCTCAGTGCCTCTGCCACCTGCCTTACAAGCTCAGGGTCCTAAGTTCAATCACTGGTACCAAAGGAAAAAAAGAAAAGAAAAAAGAAATGCCATAAGGTTATGTCCCATTGTAGTTTGGGCTGAGCTCCAAGGACAGGGAGTGAGAGGTACTCCCTGGAAAGAGCTCTGTCTGTGCTGGAGGGGTTAGGAAGGGCTCCAGGGCTGGGGCCATCCCAAATCTTGCCCACTGCTCGCCCTCCAGCCTCATGGGGCTGCCTCATGGAAGCCTTGGATTCCTCCACTTCCCTCTCATCTCTCCCTTTCCTTATCTTTTCTTCTTTTCGACTATCCAGTGTCTTAAAGTTACTCTGCAGATGACTGTGTGCTGGCCTGGCACCCACTGGACTTGGTACAAACTCAATTCTGCTCTCCATGGTCTTTCCCAGCCCCTCCTAGCACTTGCTGGATAATGGCATCTGCGCTAAGCAGGTCTTCGTTGGTTGAATAACTGAGCTGGGCATTGAGGGAAAAAGCTTTTAGAAAGAATTGTTGATCAGAACAACAAGACAAATGTGGGAAGGTACTTGAGATGCTGCTGTTGTTTGTAGTCGTGGCTGGCTTGTTGTCTCTTAGGAGGGCAGTGCAAAGAAGAAAGGTGTTCCTAAAATGTACCAATAAACTCAATTTAAAAAAGAGAAGAAAGGTGTTTTGGAGTATTGAAAGTTAAAGTGGCTCATATTTAAGGCAGATGTGTATGAGATCCTAATTGCCTAAATATCCAAGTATTGTTTTGTTCCTTCCTACACAAAAACACACACAGACACACACAGCTTGGTTTCTCTCTCCACTCACTGATTGCTTCTTAGGACTTGGGATAAGATAAGACTTTATTTTGTTTTCCTGCCATGTTACTGGGGAGAAAAAGCTGAAGAAACCTGAGAGATTAATGTCAGCACTCAGCCCAAGTCCAGTGAACTGCATTATTGATGTCCTCACACTCAAAAAGGAGAGACCAAAGGGTGAAATAAGAATTTGGAAGTCCACCTGCCCTATATAGCCTGCCTGCCTTTTCTGTAATTACATCCTTGTCAAAAAAACCCAAACAGGACTGGGGATTTAGCTCAGTGGTTCCACCGCCTGCCTCGCAGGAGCAAGGTCGAGAGTTTGATCCCCGGTACCCGCCCTCAAAAAAACCCCAAATAGCATCCATTTCTTTTCCATTCTATGTGCTGTGGCTTTGTAGACTCTGTTATCACATCCCAGTCTTCTTTTCCAGCCTCTTCTGTCCCTTCTTTTATTAATGGACCTCTGAATTCCTGCTATCCTCTGAGACCTTTCCTGGATAGAAATCAAGGAATAGTTTCATTCCTTCTCCTCAAGCATTTAAAACAGGAACCTCCGCATAAACAAAAATACTTCAGCCAATAAGATACTTTGAGTGGTTGGAGCAAAGCTCACCCATAATGACTGACCTCTCACAGAGCCTGGAATGTGGTCCCTGCTGCCTCACCTGAACGTTGTATAGCAGCAAAAGGGGAGAGAGAACAAGACAGGAGAAGAGAGCACTGTACAGCATTGAAGCTGTGTGAGTTTGTACAAGTCACTACCTCTGTGCTCAAGTTTCTCTATAAATAACAAGATAATGGTGCTTTCTTTGTCATTTTCCTAAGTTGAAATGTTATAATAATTTATACCCATGTGAGTCTAATATTGATAATGGTGGCAAGGTACTTTAAGAACCTGGGGGAAACACTGTTATTAGCATATTGTTATCTGATTTATTCACTGGAGCCAGTTTTCAGGGACATTTCATGCACTGTGCTGCCAGCAGCATTAAAGCTAATTCAGTTTAAGATTAGTCCAGGGAAAATTCAAAACACAATAGACTCTCATGACTTACCTATAAGAATGGCTGAAATAAAAAATAGCGACAGTACCGAATCCTTGTAAAGATACAGAGACAACAGGTAACTCAGACTTTGCTGGTGGGAATATGATATGTTAGGGCCACTGAGGAACAGTTCGGTGGTTTCTTATAAAACTAAACATGCACTTCCCGTGTGAGTCAGCTGTTGTACTCGTAAGCATCTACCCCAGAGAAATGGAAATTTATGTTCAATAAAGCACGAACACAGACTTTCATCGCAGCCTTATTTGTATTAGCCAAAGACTGGTATCAGTCCAGAAGTCATTCAGAGGACAAATTGTTCAACAGATGGGCTGTATCCATACCATAGAACACCACTCAGCAAGCAAAAAAAAAAGGACTGTTGATACACTCAACAACTTGGATAACTCTCCAGGGAATTATTCAGAGTGAAAAAAGCCAATGAATTGTTGTATTAGTCTATGTATGTAACCTCCTAGAAATGACAAAAATTCAGAAACAGGGAACAGATTAATGGTTGGCAGGGATTAGGGACAAACACATGGATGAGGAGGTGCATGAAAGGTGGATATTGTTACAAAGGAGTAACATCAGAGGTACTTTTGATGGTGAAACTCCTCAGTATTTTGACTGTGGTGGTAGGTAAATGAAACTACTATATGACAAAATTTCATAGAACTAAGTTCATGCACATACATACATACATACAGAAAGAAAGAAGTACCAGGAAAACAAGAAATCTGAGCAAGATGGGGAATTTTAATTCGCATCATTCTGGTTGTAATTTTGGACTCTAGTTTTGCAAGATTTTATCATTGGATGTGACTGAGTAAAAGGGCACACAGAGTCTCTCTGTTATTTCTTGTAACTGTAACTGTGTGTGAGTTAACAGTTCTATCAAAGTAAAAAGTTTAATTAAAAATTGTGAAGCTGAGCCTGGTGTGGTGGCGCACACCTGTAATCCCACCACTTGGGAGGCTGAGGCAGGAGAATCACTGTGAGTTTGAGACCAGCCTGGGCTACATAGTGAGTTCCAGGTCAGTCTCAACTACATAGTGAGACCTTGTCTCAAAACCCCCAGCCCCCCAAAAAAATAAATAAATAAAAATTGTGAAGCTGATTCAGAGCCAGAATTAGTGAGAATTCTCTTACCTTTGTTCTGGGAGTTAATGCTATTAATATTTGTTAGAATTGGGAACCTGACTATTCCACTGTTCTGATATTTCAGCCACTTAGTCATATTCTGAGCAGGAAGAAGACCGAGAGTATGAATACAACCCCTCACTGCTGAAAATAGTACAATGGAGTTGGTTTTTGTGACTTTTTCTCCTCATTAAGTTTTGGTAATGTGTCTTGAGGCCATAGAACACAGAAAATGAGCACAGTACCTTCTTTCAGAACAAGAGGAGAGAACAGAAATAGGTCAGAATCAAAGCAATGCCATAGATGGCCTGGGGCTAGGTATGGATGCAGCCTATAGCAGTGGCTGTCACTGGGTTGAGTTTGAGATTCTGCTGCCCTGGGTAGAACACTGCCACCAGGACACATTACTGGAAGACATCCTGGCGACAGACCTCAGGAGCCCAGTTATTGCAAGCTATTTCTCTCATGAACCTACAACTCAGGTTTGTTTTCCAACTTTCTGGCAGGAGGTATGTGGTAGCCAGGATCTGTCTATGTCGGACAAGATTTTCTTTCATGAAAGTATGTGCTGGAAACTGAAGTCAGATGAGTTTGGTGCCTGATGGTTTCCTTTCCTTTGAAGTTGTAGGACAGTCCCATTTGGACAGCAACATTGAAGATCAAGAGATAGTCACTAATCCGCCAGACATTTGTCAAGTTGTGGAGGTGACCACTGAGAGTGATGAGCAGCCGGTCAGCATGAGTGAGCTCTACCCTTTGCAGATCTCCCCTGTGTCTTCCTATGCAGGTAAGTGGACAGGAGGAGACTGTGGGGACTGAGTGGGGAACAGGTCAAGACCATCCTTCAGTGTAGCATCACCCCGTGTTACTACACAAAAAAGAATCTCTCCTCTGTCCCAGGAATTGTTTTTGCTGGTGTTATTCTTTCTTTTCTTGACCAGTGTCTTCTTGAACACTTTTGCTCTTGGTTAGAAGACATTGTCACAGCGTTTCTTCCCTTGATTGCCCATGACACATTCATTCATAACTAACAAATAAGGTTTCTTGGGGAAAGTAGTTCATCAGAGTATAATTTATTCATATAAGTTAAAGAGTGTCTGGCAGAGTGTTTTAGTGGAATCTCAGATTTATCAAGTTGGATAGGATCTTAGAAATCACCTTTTCTAGTTAGTTCCTTTATTTTGCAGCATGAAGGGACTTGCTGTGGATCACATAGCTCGTGAGTGTTTGGGCCAAGGCCTGAACTCAATTTTCAACCCCCACTGTCACTGCTGAATCCAGTCCATTCTACTAGATTTACTTGTCACTTCCACATATTTTTTTCACTTTCTTTCTATTTAGTCCAACTTCTAACTGGGCCAGGTGATACAGTCGCTTTCTAATTCCCTAGGGAAGTGGCCTCATATTTGCAGGAATTGGGCCAGACAGAGTCACAAGATTAGAAACAGATTCACAAAATGATGGCCCCCTTTCCCACCATTATATCCACTTACACCTCATTCCGGATGATCTTCACTTAATTTTTTGGACCTCAGTCATAATGAGGAGATGTAAATTCTGACTCAGTGTTATTGCTTGTAAATATTAAAAATAAGAAGCAGAGCCCCCATCATGGGAAACTACAGTGAGCTCTAGTAAGTGGCTCAGGGATGCTTTCCAGGGTTCTTACATGTGGCCAAACAGGATTTCCTCCAGTTAGGGGCCATCCGGAGACTGGCATTGAGCCCCTGTGACAGTTAGAGTAGGTTCAAGTGAATGGTTGTTTGTAAATTGCCAGCCTCTAGATTAACCTCATATTCCCTGAATGCCAACTCTTTTTTAAATTTATTTTTTAATTGTTGTAAATGTACATATAACATGAAATTTGCCATTTTTAAATGCAGCCTTCAGTGGCATTAAGTGCATTTGTGTTGCACCGTGGTCACTCAGGACGCCTATTGTTTTGCAAAACTGAAACTGTGGGCAGTAAACAGTCACTTCCCATTTTTCCCCTCTGCCCCAGCCTTGGCAACTGTCAGCCTACTTTCTGTCTCAATGAATCTGGCTACTGTAGATAGGTCTGGTTTCACTTACTGTGCTCCTTAACTTGATTTTATGTTAGGATCATAAAAGAACTGTGAGAAAACACCTTGGCTACTGGCAAGTAATCTGTCAATCAGGATAAACTTGTTAACAGTTTTTCATTCATCATACATATTTTGAACTCTTCCATGTGCCAGTCTTTTTTGGGTGTTAGCCAGTTTCCAAAAACTATATTATTTATTACATGTAGATTCAGTTTATTGTGCTCTGAGAATTATGCAAAGTGCTTGACATTGACTAACTTGCTTATTTATGAAGAGGATAACCTTTTCTGCCAGGGTACCATGGTTACACCCCTTTTAGAGGCAGAAGTCTAAAGCTGATATGGGTAAAGCAGTCTGTCCTGGGATGAAAAACTTGTAGCACAGGTAGAATGTGTGTGTAACCATGGCCAAGGCCTGTTCTTAACCCCTGTTCTGCTGTGCTGCTTTGGACACATCCACATCCCGCAACCTTGCTTGACTTCTCACAAGTCTTCACCGAAGGAGGGAGAGCAAAATGTGCTCTAACTTTACAGTACAGATCATGGGAATAGGAAGGGCTAAGCCACTTTGCTTGTACTTATGTAGCTATGGCTTAAAAACTCAGGACTTTCTTCTATGCCGTGTTGCTGTTGTCATTGTTAACACTCAGGGTGTGTATGTGTTTGTGGGGGTGAAGGTGGCGCTTTAAAACATACTGTATTTTTATCTGTTCAGTGAGACTTTTCTGAAGTCTTCTTGAAAATTCTGAAAGACCTCCTCTTGCTGTGCATCAGCAGGGGCAGTTTGCATCTGCAGAAGAATTCCAAGAACAGCTGATCCATGTAGAGAGAAATGAAAATTTCATTACCCTTTTCAGGACATTTGCATAGATTCTAAAGAAAGAATTCAGTGCCAGGATGACAGGCAGCAGGAGGCTTTGTTAGAGTCTGGTCTTTGGTTTCTTTCCATTGTTCTCATTGTCTCAATTCTCCAGAATCTTTTAGAGTTTTATAGTAGAATAGAACCAAAATGTTCCATTGCTGCTCCTTTTCTAGAATTTACAGACATGGAAGAACATTGGACGTTACTGACCATGGCTAATTTGTCTGTTGGTGAGGAATTTTGTGGCGTTCTACTAAGAAGGGCAGCTTTCTGTGCTCACCTTTCTTATTTTATGTTCCCCAACAGAATAGGCCATTTGCTTATTTTCATAGCAGACTTCCTTTGTTCACACTGTTCAAACCGAAGTCCTTCTCTAACCATCTTCATTCATTTGTTAGGAAGCTGCGACTCTTGTCTGCTATTTTTTTTTTCTCCCGACTAATAGAAATATAATCCCTGTAGTCTTAGAGAAGCACATAAAGTTTTGCAAATCTGTCTTCTCCTCTGTGATTAAATATCATGGCGAGGGAGAATTTCTTTGAGTGAAGTTACTTGCACTGGATATTTTTTAAGACAATATTAAAATTTAAATTCATATTAAAATTAAGAATGTTAATTTGATTTGTAAAATTTTTATATAGGGGAAGAATGTTCTAAAGTCCTTTCTAGAGGAAGCTCCAGGGGATAGTCATTTTATTTTATTCTATTTGCTTATTTATTTTTGTAGTTCTGAGGGTCTAACCCAGGGTCTGATGCATGCTAGACAAGCATTCTCCAGCCCTTTTTTATTTTTGAAGGTTTACCTTGGAGTGGCCCCGTTGCCTGATCAGTGGTAATACGATTTGATTAGGTTGTTGATAGTTTAGTAAAAAAAAAAATCACAATAGATAGCATTTGAAAGGAGAGGAAGTGGAAACTAGGTTTGAGGGTTCAGGAAGCATAGTACAAAGGATTAATTACTCATAATAGAGAGAACAGAGATTTTATTGGCCAGTGAGGACTTTGCATCATTATGCAAACCGTATCAGGCACGTGTTGTTGGGTGGGGCAAGATAATTAGCTTTTAGACTGAAAGGACTCTGCTGTGAACTCTCCGTTGAGTCATCTAGTGAAGTCATGCAGGAATTTTTGATGGAAAGAAATCCTTATTTGTTGAACAGAAATGTACTTGGACACCATTTACTACAAGAATGCTTTCCATAAAATGTATCATCTAATACTTCTGACAATACACATTCTCAGGGAGGTGTTAGAAACTGGGCTGAAGTGGATTGTGAAGCTAAAACTAGCAGAGGTGCTACTTTAAAAGAACTTTTGAGGTCATTTGATGCGAATGGCTTCCTTCCTTCTCACTGTAACTGCCATCCTGAAACAGACTAGAAAGGTTAAATGAATTACACAGATACCTTTTACTGCTGTGTCAATATTTTCGACTTATTCAGACCACGCTTGTGCGTGTTTCATTTTTTTTTATTCTATTGCATTCAAAGTTAGTAAAAAAAAAAAACTAATTAAAAGGGAAAATGAAACAAGTACTCATGGCGGGATTTCAGCAGTAACATTGATTTGGAAGTAGCAGCTGCAGCGAGCTCATTTGTTGTGGAAGAACTCACCTTGGAAATGGCAGTAGTGGAGTAAAACCAAGGGAACAGAGGAAATGAGGACACGGAAGCCACCATTCAGGAGCAGCCACGAGAACCATTGTTAAGCTATACAGAAGGGCCTGGGATTCCTGGACTGGAGCCACACACATCTCCATCTCCTAGGCTGGAGGCCCTCAAGGCTATTTATTTTTAAACAATAAAGCTAGAAACCTTGCTGTGTGAGTTAGCTTTCTGTTGCTGTGACAAAACATCTGAAATAAATAATGTAGGAGGAGGAAAGATTTCTTGTGGCTTATGATTTCCGAGGTCTCAGTTCGTAGTCATTTGGCCCCTATGTATTGGGCCCGTGAGAAGGCTGAGCATCATGGTGGGGAGGTGATGGAACCAAGCTACTCCCACCATGGAGATCAGCTGGGAAGTGGAAGAGAGAGGGGCGGGACCAGGGACCCAGTGTTCCCTGCTGGGAAACATTCCAGTGGCCTAATCTCCTTCTAGTAGGCCTAACCTCCTGAAGTTTCTCCCCTCCCCCAGTAGTACCACAGGCTGGCAACCAAGTCTTCAACATATGAGCCTTTCTTGGAGGACACTGAAGATCTGACGTGTAACGGTTTGCTAATGTGGAGAGTCTTTGTAACTGTTTCAGAACCAGTTGATCTTAATTTACGAAGGATGCTCCTCATCCACCACTTGCACCAGCCAAAGATACAAGTTCAGAACATGTGTCTTTCCTTATCCACCACCTTTTCCTTGAAGGTGAAAACTGGGTGGTTGGAGGAAATTAACATACCGATCACGCTCATGATCTTTTTTGCAAGGTCTCACAAAGGAGTAAGATCCGACTTCCAAATCCTTCAGCAGCCACAAATTGGACTTGGTGAAATCCCAGAATCGTGGTGTCTGTGGTTCATTTACCCAAATCTTCAGCCCCAAAGCATGCCTGGTTTGTTTGTTTTTATTTGGAACAGAAAGCAGCAGAAGACCATGGTATTTAAGAATTGTCATTAGCAGTGAAGGAGACTTGGCCTCTCTAGAAGGAAGAGAAACCTTAGCTTCAGAACACAAACAAAGCTAAGCATAAAAATGGAAAGAGGATCTTGAAGTTCTGTCAGAGGCAGAGTTGGTGAGGAAGCAGAGTTCCTGCGTGTGCTGTGGGTGCCTGGAATCAGAGGTGCAGTTTTGTTTTCTCTCTACTGTGCTGACTCAGTCTGCGACTTTGGCAGAGTTCTCAATGTCTCTGTTCCTCATTTTTCTTCTTGGGAGTGGCACTCTTAGCCAGTGTGGGGGTGATGCTTGGAGGGAGATTTCTTTTTCTGTTGTTCTTTTGTATCTGTCTGGAGGCACTGCCTGTTCCTTGTGTTGTCAGTTTGTCTTTACAGCTCAGATCGTTGTGAGCTGGGCATCTGTTACTCCTAGCTTGTGGGAAGCATGTTCAGTCTAAGGAGTGTGCTGGGTAGCCTGTCCTTTAGCTGCCCATGGTCAGCCCTTGGCAACTACCCAGGCTTGTGTGAAACCCCTGAATAGTGGCTGAGCAGCATATACAGGACTTCTGGGTGGAGCCAGTGGAGTCCATGTGCTTCCCATTTGTTTATGGAATGCACCTATAGTGTTGTTTGTCCTTTTGTTCTTTAGCCTTTAATCTATAGTGTATTTATAGTATTTATAGTATAGTTCTCTGGGTGGTAAAAGCGGCACTCTCTAGGCTGGAGCTCTAATCCCACCCACTTCTGCCACCAGGAAGAGGGGAGCCTAGAGGCCAGTCCCTCAGCAGGCACAGGATGGAGGAAGGTAGATGGCTGTAGAACACACTATCTTCTCCATATTGGGGGATGGTAGTAGCCGCTTTCCAATTTAGCCTCCTTGTGGAGGCTGGACAAGAGCTGCCTGCAAGACCATGACCCGGCCGGGCCCATAGTGCTCCACAAATGTCCACTCACAATTCCTCTTTCAGCCTTGCTCTAGAATAAATGATCCGGGAGAAATGATTTGTAAGAGCCTGTGGATTTGGAACTTCTATACTCAGTGCAATTTGCAGTGGTTGTGAATCCTGAAAAACTTTGAATACTTGCATTATGTGTGCAGGTGATGTGTAGCTATTGAATTCGACTCTGTTAATACACCCTGTGATGCAAATCCAGTGTTGATTATTTGTGTATGCACTGGGTGCCAGGCCCTGTGCTGGACCTTTCCCGAGCACCCATGCGATTACTCATCATGTAATCCTCTGGATAAGTAACACTCCCATTTTTTCGGATGAATAAACTGAAGCTCAGTGAAGAAACTTGCTCTGTGTCTTACAGCTGGCAGATGGAATTAGGATGGTCACTGACTGATTAGTTATCTACTGCTACAGGACAGTGCAGCCACAAACTTCCTGGCTTAACACAACATACATTTCTGTTTCTTTAGTTTCTGTGGCTTAGAAGTCCAGCCTTCATTACATCCTCTGCAGCAGTCTCGCTGACCTGCAGGCGCGTGTTGGTTAGAGCTGTGGTTTCATCTGAGGCCCAAGGGGAGAAAAGTCCAGTTCCAAGCACCCATGGTTTTTGGCAGCATTTAGTTTCTTAAAGGTTGTTGAGTCGAGATCCTCAGTTTCCTACTGTTTTTTTGCCCAGAAACAGTCCTTAGGTTCTTTGCCATGTGAGCCAGCCAGGAAGAGGATCTCTTCAAAAGACAGGTTCAGTCTTATATGACATGATCATGGCCATGTAATATGTGCATCCCATCATCTTTGCTATACTTGATTGATTAAAAGCAAGCCACGGGATTCCAAGCTGGATGTGGTGGTGCACACTTGTAATCCCAGCACTCTCAGAGGCCGAGGCAGGAGGATTTCAAGTTCAAACCCAGCTTGGTCAACTTAGCAACTTAGGAAAAGCCTATCTCAAAATAAAAAATAAAATTTAAAAAAGAGCTCAATGTGAAGGTCCTAAAGAAAGTGAATACTAGATGAGGGTCGGGTGCCACCCTAGAACCTGTCTGCCCTCTAACCCAGGTGGAAGATGAAACTCTGGAAATCCAAGACAAAGGTCCTAACAGGATAGGGGTCAGAGGAGGATCTGGTCAGATGGGGGTGGTCTGGGAAGACGTCCACGGGATGACTGACAGCCCTGGAAAAGGATCAGTGGGGAGCTCCGTGGATGGGGCTACAGGACAGAAAGAGTGCACAGGGACAGTGAGTGTCCCGTGATGGCAGTGGTGGCTGTGTAAACACAGCCTGGCTCTTGGGAAGTCAGCTTCCCCTCGACTTTAAGTTTACATCCTCTTGGGGTGGCGGCGGGAAATGACAGAATTTAAAAACCGAATGCCTTCCACACAGAAGCATTTGACCTTACAAATGGAGGGAGCCAATTTTAGTTATCCCTTTCTCTTTTGAAAAATAAGTGCTGATGTATCTGTTGCACTGTTGGATCGGGCATTTAGCTCAGTGGTGCTGTGACTGCCTTGCAAGCGCAAGGTCTTGGGTTTGATCCCTGATACAAAAAAAAACCCCATAAAACAAAAAAACACCCCGAAATGCTGCCTGATCCTCAGAACAGCTTGACTGAGTGACAGGAACTGTGTTTTTCTTTCTGAACAGAAAGCGAAACTACCGATAGTGTGCCCAGCGATGAGGAGAGCGCCGAGGTAAGCCCACTCCTGCTGCCTCTTGCCGGCCTTGGCTTCTGATCATAAGTTTTACTTTGCGATTTTCTCTCAACTGTGGTAAAACAGACATTTCCTAAAATATGCCCTATTCCTGGACTTTCAGTTATAAAGTTAAATGTTGGGCACTGAGTGGGAATCAAATGTTACTATCAGACTGTGACAGCAGGAAGAATAAATTGAAGTGGAGGCCGGGAAATTTGATATTTGTATCACTATAAACATTCTATTCAGGAGCAGAAATAGAAGGCCCTGCCCAGTCCAAAGCAGTGACCAGAAGTAAATACCAGAAAGAGGAAAGCCAAATTACCTCCACTTACACACTGGTTCGCTCTCATTGTGATGCTGCCCAGAGACAGCTGTGTGTGTTCAATCTCAGTTCCCCAGCTGCCTACTTCTGGCTTCCCAACTTCCCTCTTGTACAATGCACTCCCACAATGTCAGGAAGTGACTGTAATGGTGATGGACAGAGAGAAAGGGGGTGAGGGAGAGGGGCAGAAAAGTTAATGGTTGCTTGAATTAGTGATTTCCCACTATGCTCAACACTTACTAGTAGAGCAAGAATCCTGAGAAGACAGTAGGTGTCCACACTGCTTTTTTTTAGCTGGTAAGTCCAGCTTGTCTGAGTGAAGCCTGCCTTGCCTGGAGGCCAGCTGTTTGCGGAGAATACTGAACCTCTAAGATATCCCTATTTGAAAGCAGTCAGGGGACATTCACCGTGTATTCTTGAGGTCCTCACTTCCCTTGCTCTGAAAGATCTAGCAGGGTCAGCACTGAGGAACAGGGAGCCATAGCAAACGGTCCATTATGGCCTGAACCCTAGAGAATAATCACCCTGGGTGTCATAGGGGAGCTGGAAATAGGTTCCTTCTTCCTTCCTTCCTTCCTCTCTCTCTCTCTCCCTCCCTCCCTCTCTCCCTCCCCTTCCTTTCCTTTCCTTTCTTTCTTTTTATTTTTTTGGTACCAGGGATTGAACTCAGGACCTTGTGCTTGCAAGGCAGGTATGGTGCCACTGAGCTAAATCCCTGGCCCTCCACCTTCTTTAAAACAAGTTGCCACCTTCTTTTCTGCCTTTGTGGAATAGTCTTGGCCATATTTCTGGGAGGTAACAAATAGGAATTGGTTACCAAAAAAAGAAAGAAGGAAAGAAAGAAGGAAGGAAGGAAAAGAAAAAAAGAAAGAAAGAAACTAAGAAACTGTTGCTTGGGGTGTGAAGATCTGGGTATAGATTTCAGTTCAGTGATACAGAGTTGTGAAGCTTTTCTTCATTTTAAAAACATTCCTTTCAAACACCCATACATGAGGGCAGTGGCACATTTTTAAAAAGCCATTTGATGGAGGAAAAAGAACATGTGTATTTTATTGTTTTCTCTGAAAGGGGAGACCACACTGGCGGAAGAGGAACATCGAAGGAAAACAGTATCTCAGCAACATGGGGACACGGAGCACCTACCCACTGCCTGGCATGGTGACCTTCGTCACTTCTAACAAGCCCGATCTCCAGGTTACCATCAAGGAGGAGAGCTCTCCAATGCCTTACAGCAGCTCCTGGCCCATGCTTTCAGACCTCTCTCTTCCTTCCTCCGTGACCCCCATGCCCAGCAGCAGTCGGCCGGACCGGGAGACTCGGGCCAGTGTCATCAAGAAGACATCAGATATCACCCATCCCCGAGTCAAGAGCTGCTAAGCCTTTGACCCTCCCTAGTGGTTGTTGGGATTTCTTGGCTTTGTATTATTGTTTGTATTTTATTTTCTCTCTGACACCTATCTTAGACAAATCTAAGGGGAAAAGCCTTGACAATAGAACATTGATTGCTGTGTCCAACTCCAGTACTGGAGCTTCTTTTTAACTCAGGACTCCAGCCCCTTGGTAGACACGTGTCTCTAGAGCCTGCTGGATCTCCCAGGGCTACTCCCTCAAGTTCAAGGACCAACAGCTACGTGGGCAGTGTAGGTGCTGCATTGCCTATGGTCAAGGCCAGCATGGTGGAGTGGATGCCTCAGAATGGACGAGAAAATGTGAACTAGCTGGAATTTTTTATTCTTGTGAATATGTACATAGGGCAGTACTAGCAACGTTGCAGTCTGCTTCTGCACCTTATCTTAAAGCACTTAGGCCTTCTTGTGATCTTGCTCTATTTCACAGCACATACAGTGCCCCCTTCTTTCCCTGTTACCCCGCCTCCCACCCTCTCCCAGCCAGTTCCTTTCCTCCTTTTCCTCTCCTCAAAGGCTGTGCTCTACATCCTGGAGGAGGAGAAGAAGAAAATGAACTTTTCCACAGATGTCCCATTTTAAGACTGCTTGGAGAAAAAAAAAAGTCTAATCTGCTATGCTTGAATGCCACGCGGTACAAAGGAAAACTATCATGGAAATATTATGCAAATTCCCAGATTTGAAGACAAAAATACTCTAATTCTAACCAGAGCAAGCTTTTTTATTTTTTATACAGGGAATATTTTATTCAAGGTAAAATTCTAAATAAAATATAATTGTTTTTTATCTTTTCTACAGCAAATTTATAATTTTAAGATTCCTTTTCTTGTTTATCAGCAGTTATTACATCCTTGTGGCACATTTTTTTTAATTTTGTAAAGGTGAGAAAAGCTTTTATGAGCTCATGTAGCAATCAAATTATCCTGTGGATTGATAATAAATGAATATGATATATAGTTAAATTTTTAATGGGCATCACTCCTGGCTTTGTCTCTGTCTGCTTTAGAGCTCGATTATGGGGCAGGGCTGACAAAGTATCATTTCTTCTTGGGGACCAAAACATTCTCTTGCTGATCACAGGAAACCCTGGAGACTTCCACTGTGAAGTGACAGGTAACTTCCCTTGCCAAATGCCCACCCTGTACTGGGTGCCATGCTGAATGTCTTACCTGAGTTACCTTCTTTGCTCATCAGACAGTGTTAGAATAGGGATTTATCCCCATTTCACACAGAAGAAATGGGACCTGGAATGAAAATGCCTTTGCTCGGGTCAGCAAAAGAGTAAGAGTCAAGGGTGTTGAAAGTGGAATCCATGCCTGGCATGACTGTGGAGGGAGTATGTTTACCCACTTCATTGTAAGCAGATTCCACCCACCTGTTTTTCATGTGCTTATCCATAGACTGTATGTATGGTTGAGGTTTTGTGTTTATATCTCATGCCAGGTGCGTGGATAGGACATTTTCAATGACAGGAAGTAGTTGTTAGGTTCTGACTCCTTATCTGTTATTCTTTCCAAGACCTGAGTCTTAGATGGAGGCCTTGCTTTCAAAATTTAGGGTGTATCTTTTGGAGTGAGCAGCAGTCACCATCAGTTATTTGGTATTTCAAGGTGTATACCTGACCTTGAGAAAACCACTGCCTTAATCTGTTAGGCTTCTCAAAATAATACTAAAACTCTGCTGCCTGCCTATCATCTCTGGGGCATTGTGAGTAGATTGGTAAGTTAATATTTGAAAAGTTTCCTACAATTTATGAAAGGACAAAGGGCTATTTTTATGCCTATCTCTCCATGTGTGGTACAGATATAATTAGCGTCATAAAATTCTCTGCCCAGAACAGATACCTACTGAAGTGGTTACTGGTGGGTGCATTGGAGCTGAAATGCCACCTGTGGCTGGTTGGCTGTTTCTGTGGGTACCACCTTTGTGGAAGGTATTTATGTCAACTTCTTCATGAAAGGAGGATGAGTCACAAGGTCCTAAAGAGATGAGTTCAGTTCTTCATGACATATCAGAATCCTGTCAGTCAGTCATCCTATTTTTAAGTAAATTTGAAAGAAAACTAAAAGAAGCTGGCCCTGAATCACATGACCTGACGATCAAAGGGTTTAGGGTAACTCTGGCTCTCTGCCCTTTTCTCAAACCTCCTATCACTACCCTTTTCCACTTTTGTGGTGGGAAACAGACTAAACCTCACCTGATGGATGAAAATTCAGGATTTGGACACACGATTTAAGTACTAAAGATAATACAACATTATCGATAAGGTCATAAAAAAATAGAAGCATGCCTAAATTATTTTCTGAGAAAGATTGCTTTGTTTCTACATGATACTTACTATTAATATAAGAAAGTAAGTCATGCAATGCTTAGGGTCCACATAAGAAAGAAAAACACATGATGGGACATCTCATGAACTCGAGCCCCAGACCTTATTGTTGTTACTTAGAGGAAGTGCAGGGACTCGTGCTTCACTTGGTTGGCATCTGTATGAGCTGATAAGGTTTTATGATGGGTTTGGCTGTATGTTGTGTTTAAGTAGCAAGTTCAGTGTAACTGCCCTTAGAACAATAGTTTCCATTCTCTGCAGCCAGTACCTAGGTCACTCCCTTGATAATGAAGCTCTTTGTATGGCTGTAAACTGTGACTCTAGTGACAGACACTTCTGCTTGGTCACAGGCTTGGGAGAAATCAGCATATACAACACCAAGGGCTCCCAGGAAGCCATTTGCAATCTAAATAAATTCATACTCAACCAAAGTATAATGTTTAGGTGAAGTAACTGCCAAAAGCAGTGTTTAGTCTATTTGAACATATTTATAGAGAAGAAGAAATATACTCGGATGGGTAAGAAATACAAATTCTTTGGACATCAAAATCCTAAAATAATATCCCCCTCACACATGCACAGTGTAGCCCACTATCGTTTAGCCACTACAGAGAGAAATTTTAGGAATGAGGAAGATCACTGATTTGGTTTCAGGATTCTGAATCTTTCAATTTTTGCTTTTGGAAGTATTTTGCATTTGAATGAAAAAAAAGTGCTAAGGCCCCAATGGCTTCCTGCCCCTAAATCAGAGATGGAACATTAGGCTCTCCATGTGCTTGAGGCCATTCTTTGAATGCTGAATTCATTAGGCTTTGAAAACCCCCTGTTATTCTAGCTTTGGACAAACAGACCCACATAAAAGGAGAGAAATAAGAACCCCACTCTTTTGCCAAATTTCTACTGGAGAAAAACAAGCCTAGGAAAAGATTGGCAAACGAGATGGCCAAGATGTGTCCCTGGCGTGCAGAGGTCAGATATCCAGTGTCTCAACACCAGTTTTGGTTAGGAAAGAGAATGGAAGCAGAAACTTGTTTTTAGCCAATGATGTTGAGCCTCCTGCCTCAACCTGAAACTGCATCCCATGGCATCCTCAGGACAGAAACTTGACCTGCCTGGGGCAGTGGGAGCAGCTCCCCCAGCGTGTAGGTGGCACTGCTCCCTAAGGTATCACGGGGGTTCCCATCTCCCACTGGACTGTAAGCATCTTCAGGTGCTGTGTCAACCACATCCACATTGCAATGAGTAAAACAAGGTGAGGTCCCTGTGAGCCAGTCACTCCCAGCATCTCCATCTCCCCTGAGCTGCAACACCCCACTGTCCAGAGAAGAGGGCTGTGGGCTTCAGAGGTGCCTTTTAGCAATGAGGCCAGCTGCAGACCTGGAGAGGGGAGTCCTGGCTGTGCAAAGCTTTGGGTCAGCAGATGCAGGATGATGGTGGATGAGATGTGCCCACCTTAGGTTGCCTGGCCTCTGGGCCTCCACCGGTCCCGCTGGACATTGGTACCATCCCAGGACTGGGCATCACCGGCTCTGGTGTGAGGACAAATGAGAGAGCCACAGCGGTTAGTGGTCACATTAACAACAGGTGCAGAGGCACTGTCCCTCTGCTTCTGAAAATAGTGCCTGGGAGGAAGTGGTCAGACTTAATAGCTGGTTTTAGCAAAAATATTAAGTCTGGCCAAGAACCGGGTCATGCTGTGTGGAAGAATCAAGACGTGGGACATTCCAGCATTCACGTAGTCTGACAAGAGCATGTGCTGAGGCCTTTGACCAACTTTCTTCAGAAAAAAATCAGTCTGTGTGCTTTGTTCCTCTAAGCAAGTTGCCTTTGGGGGTTTGGTCTGTTTCTCCGTATCTGCTTTATAAACATGTTCAGACAGAGACTGCTGGTGCTGTGGAATGTATTGTGCTGGGATTGTGCAACTGCTGCTCAGTTAACCCATTCTGTTCTGTTCTGTTCTCCACCAGAGAAACGCCACTATCACATGCAACAGCCCTGTCCCAAAAAAAGGTTTAGTGACACAACAGTTTTTGTAGGTGCAAAAAAAGAAAAAACAAAGGAAATTAAGAGCAATAGTATATCTAAGTAGCAGTTTGGGTTAAGAAGAATGTTTTAACATCTGAATACCCAAATATCTGTCCCCATGAATCATCGAGTACAAGAATACCCAAGATATTCCATCTGCCAGAGGCTTGGGTCTTACATCTGAAAGTGCTCTTATTCTCCACATTCTCTCTAACGTGCCAGTTCAAAGGTGCTGACGTTTTGAGTCCATGTGTTATAGTGGAACGTACTTCCAGCAGTTTCAGGATGATGTGAGCAGCTAGGTAGGGGTGATTTCCTTATGGTTAGCGATGAGCAAGCCTGTATTCATCCTTAGCATTAACACTGACATTTTCTCTGCACAGTTCACTACTCAGTCTTCCCATAGTACTGCTCCAGTGCTGTGACTCGAGAGGTCACTTTTATCAGCAGTATCTCTTCTCTGGGAAGCCCATGTGTCATATATATTTAATGACACTGTGAGATATAGTCAAGATTTCATTGGCTCAGCTTTATACTACTCATTGTCCATGCAAATGAGGATTTTCGTAAAAAATGCAGAATACAGGAAGTCATTGCTCACATTTTACCTGGTAGTTACAGGGATCACATTCAGCATTATTGTGCTAAGGGAAGGAAGCCGTAGGCTGCACAGATTTATGTTTTCAAGCATTTCTTTGCAAGATTGATTAAAAGGAATAGAATGCTAAGGGGCTCCCTCACGATTCATAGCTCATGATTTTATTCAGGTGATCATTATCTTGATTTTCCCAGGACTGAGATGTTATTAGAATGCGGGACTGCTGTGCTGAAACCTGGAGCAGCTCAGGCAAACTGGAAGGAGTTGGCCACCCTAAATATAAAGCTGAGATTAGGGAAGGCATGCCATTTTATGCTCTCTTGATGTTAAAAATCCAAATGAAAGCTTTATGAGGAGATCATATCGAGGGGATATCGTTGGTAATTCTATTACTAATATATTAATTTAGTAGGAGTGTTTTATTAAGGAAAGTAGATTTCATTCATTTATCATCACTGAATTCCCACTATTTACCGGTACTATTCCAATTGTTAGAGAGTTGTACAGAAGTGAATAGAGCTTTTCTTCTAATGGAGCTTAAATTCTTGTGGGCGACATTCAACCAATAAATAAAAATAATCATTGGGTGACACTAAATGTGTAGAGAAAAATGAAGCAGGATAAGGGAGCTGGAGGAAGATATTCAAAGCTTTCAATGCAGTGTACACAGGATTAATTGCAGGGTTGGCAGTTGCAAAACCAGCAGTTAGAGGCAAAGGATGAAAACGGTGTGTATCAGCAGGGCTCAGACGCAGGAAACAAAAACCACGGCAGCTATTTTAAGCAGAAAGGCATTGACTAGAGAGAAGCAGGTGTTTACAGCAATGCTGGGAAAGCTGGAGGAGCCAACTTCCGGGTTGCTTCCCACCTCTGCCACCACTGTGCAATCAGGAGCTGTCGTTGGAGGCATGGATTCGGAGAGCAGGTTGCTTTAGCTGAAATCTGCTCATCAAGTCCCTCTTTACCGCTGCTTTAACCATCTCTTCAAACCCATGGCATTGGGTTTAATGCGTGGGCATTGAGACACTACTGTAGAAAGTCCCATGTTTCCACAAACCACCTTTGCTTAACGGCTGTAGCCAAATCAGCAGGAAGGGGGCTTCTGCTTCATCCCTGACTTCCAGACTTCATTGGTTGAGCCTGATTTGCAGTTAGAAGTCCTACTGCAAGTCAGACTGGGAAATACAGTTCTATGAGTTGTCATCATAGAACCATAATTTGGTGAGTGATTCAAATTTCAAAAAATTGCTGCCGTAAAAGACATATTGCAATTAGCCTCCCTCAAAGTAGTTCTCCCTTTAAACACATGCCATATCTCTCTTGACACTTTCTGAAGCAGTTCTAAAACTCAGTGAATGTTTACTTATGCTGTCATGGCTTCCTAAATGTTTACCTCTCGTGGTCATTTTGACTTTGAAAGACAGCCAGAAGTTGCATGGTGCCAGATTTGGTGAATAAGGTCGATGAGAACACGCTGCGATGTTTTTATGAGGCTGCTTTTCCTTTGGATAATGCTTAGCAGCAGTATTCACTATATATTTTGATCCCACTTCCTAAAGACTCCCACAAAATAAGACTTCCCATACTGCTTCAGAATGTGTGAAGAATGCTGGAATAAATGTGTTTTAACTGTGGGGGAGTATTTTGAGGGGAATTAATGGCAATGCATCTTTCCCTGTAATGTGTCTTTTCCTGTTCTATTGAAACATTTGCTGTACATTTTGATCACACAGCATACGTTTTCAGGCTATGCAGTAGTGGAGGCCACAGTAGATGGAGATGAAATGGGTGCTGAGCTCGTCAGAATACTGGTCACACCTCCAGAAACCATTCTTTGCCAAGAATACCAGAAGTAAACAAATCCGAGGTAAGACTGGTTGGAGAATGGTGCCTTCATCCCTTATCCTCAGTGTAAGTGGAAAGGCAACGTTGCCTAGTGGGAACACAGTAGTAAGCAATTAGCCTGTGTTCAGCTCCCAGTTATTTGCTAATGACTTTAGGCAAATCTCTTCCTATCTCTGAGAAGCAGTTTCTTTACATATCAAGTGGGGGGTATAAACACTTTCCTTGCAAAGATGTTGTAAGAATTAAAATAATGTTGAACTATGGGGCATATTGTAGGTACTCTATATCAATTCTACAATCTGTATAGAACATAGGTACAATCCATATTTTAAAGGGTTGACTCCAATTTACCCACTGTCTTGCAGACTTATATTAATCCAAGAGTTCACCAGTGAAGATCCCAGATCTCACATGGGGGACTCCAATTTCTGTAGGCTGAAATTTGCCACCGCCCTCTGATCAAGGGCTGGCCTTTATCAAGCAATCGTAATCATTTCTTTTCCTTTCTTTTTTTTTCTTTTTTTTTTTTTTTGGTACTGGGGATCAAACTCGGGACCTTGTGCTTACAAAGCAGGCACCAGAACCACTGAGCTAAATCTCTGGCCCAAGCAAGCATAATCTTAATACTAAGTGAGATTAAAGGGACCAGAGAACTTACTCCTTTCCAATAAAAGCTGAAGGGTATCAAAACCTGCTGGTACATTTATTTTTAAACAACATTGATTAAAACAAAAATTTTAAGTATCTTATATAAAAACCACCAGGAGGAATTAACTTTTGATGATGAAGTCATTTTCATTTGCTTCATTTGGGTCAGCAATACAATTCCTTTGTTGGTAAGTGTGTCCTATAATTCTTACAAGATTCATGAGATGCAGGACCTTTTGATTCAGCAATTTTGAAACTTGGAATATTTCAACATACTTACAAAATAGAGCACCAAACTACTAAGCTTTTATACTTTCTTGATATCTAATAGAGTCTTATCCTAGCTCATGGACAGACAAGGGAACTTGTGTGACAGGTGCTTTACCAGAGCCTGAACACGTGCCAGGTGTCAAGTTGAGGGACAACTGTGGCCTTTGTTTAAATAAATTCATTAACATGACAGCTGAATAGTTTTGTGGGAAAAGAGCTAGAGGAGTATGCTGGGAACTGGATCCTCATTAGAAAATCTGGCCTGAGGGTGTGACCAGCTGGACCCAATTAGATCCTGAAGGTGGAAAGGGCTTCCTCCCTTCTCAGCAATTGAGACTGCTGCTATGGCCCATAAAGATGTTTGCCCACTGTGAGGGGTTTACACGTTTTGAAGAGAGAATAGCCAAGGGTATGCAAAGCTGTTGCTGCATGTCTCCTCACTTTTCTTAAGTGGGGGTTTCTGTAGCTATTTCTCAGGGGACCAAGTCTGGGCAACTGATCAAGCAGATAGTGAAAACTATCCTGGAAATGGCAGTAATGGCAGATGGACAAGTGATGTTGTCCACACCATTTTGGAGTAAGATTGTATCAGCTGATATTATGGTTGAATGCTTAGATCCCACCCCCAAAATTCTGAAGTGAAAACCTTAATCTCAATGCAATAGTATTAAGAGGCAGAAACTTTGGGAGTTGATTAGGTCACGAAATTAATGCCTTTAGGAAAGAGGCCCAGGGAGGCTTGTTAGCTCCATCTACCATGTACACACAGAAGGTACAATCTATAAGGAATGGGCCCTTACTGGACACTGAATCTGCTAACAAGCTAGTCTTGGGCCTCCGAGGCTCCAGAACTGTGAGCAATAAATGAATATTGTTTATAAATTGTCCAGTCTAAGATTTTTGTTCTAGCAGCCAAACAGACTAAGATAGTAGAGCAAATAATAATAATAATAATAAGCCTTAAAGAAGGAGAATTTGGCCAAAAGAAAGAAAACTATAGGTAGGCAGCTGGCCCAGGGGAATAGCATTTCCAAAGTTAGGGAAGGAGTAAGTGTGCGTAATGACCGAGAAACAGAGGCAGAGAGCGTGAAGCACTAGAGGTGGAAGCGACCTTGAAAAGGGGAGGCTGTGGTGGCAGGTGGGTAATGCTATCAGATTCCTGAGGATACATAGGTTGAACTTTCAAGTTTAGGGATGACTAATATACACATTAATTTGACATCATGTGTACTCGCAAAGGGGAAAACACTGGGACGTGGAAACTACATTTGGATGATAAAGTATAGGTTTTTCATTGTGATCTGACTATTATGATGGACAAACAAAAAACAGCATCTGTTTCATTTCTTCAAGAAACTTTCAAAATTCTCTCTTCCATCTTTCCCTCACTACCAATTCTGTAGGGACCTTCCCCCTTTTCTATGTATCAGGCAAGTAAAATCTAACGTTGACATTTCAGCATTTTCCTCATTGCTGGGGCACAACATCTGATACCCACAATTTAAAGGAGAAGAGGTTTATTTTGCCTCATGTTTTCAGTCCGTAGTCTGCTGGCTCCAAGACTGCTATGGCAGAGGTGCAGAGTGGAGGGAGAACTGTTCACATCTTGGTGGCCAGGAAAGAGAGAGTAAAGAGTGGGCTATGCCCTACCAGCTCTCACCCCCAGTGACCTACCTCTTCCAACCTGCTCCCGCAAATGCACAGTCAGCTATAGTACCTCCATGGTGCAATTGCCCTTCAAAAGCCCCACCTTTGAGCTCATGAGGCTTTGGAAGGGGCATCCAGTTCTAAACCATAGCAATGATTTTGTATCCAGCCAAACCATCTTCAAGTATCAAGATGAAAGAAAAAGTTTCAACATACAATAAATCAAGGAATACTGTATGATACACAGTTGTGTTCTTTCAGAAGGTGGGCTTTCTTCAACCAAGAGATAACTGGGGAAATTCAGCAAAAATTCTGGTAGTGAGAATATAGTTTATGATGTAATTTTATTGCATTTTGAAAATTGTGTGAGATCATGGACTGAAGACTAATACATATATATTATGTCCTGAAAAGGTAAAAATTATGAGCAAGGGTAGGCAAAAGTCAGGGAAGAGATGGGACCAATAAAGTAGACTGATGAATGGTTTAATTGACAATTATGTACACAATGTCAGGGACAAGATTACAAATAGACATACTAGTAATATTCAGTAAGATGGGGATTGTGTGCTCTAAATGCAATAAATACAAAGGTAATTACTAGAACTAACATACCAACATCCTGAAATTCCAAAAGAAATGAAAAAAGGCAAACAAAATGGGCCAATTAAGGAAATATTGTAAGCATAACACAAACATAATTATAAATTAAAATGATACCTGGGGCTAAACATATGAGTCAGATCAATAAGCTGAATAGACTTAACTAGTTTTTCTTCTTCTTCTTCTACTTCCTCCTCCTCCTCCTCCTTTCTTCTTTCTTCTTCCTCTTCTTTTTTGTACCAGGGATTGAACTCAGGCCTTGTGCTTGAGAGGCAGGCAGTGGAACCACTGAGCTAAATCCCCAGCCCCTTTTCTTCTATTCTTGTTATAATGACAAAAGCCAATTTTCATTTGAACCCATAAGGCTAAAGCTGACCTTATGCTCAAATACAGTCATTCAAATGCCCCATTTTTTTTTAAAAAAGCAAAAATGTACCAAGAAAATAAAAACAGTAAGGAAATGGAATAATGATTCATATATCAGACAAGTGAATTTTAAGCCAAAAAATTAAAATGAAAAAATGTGAGTACTGTATAACTCTGAAAATCATGACTCATAATGAGAACACAATAATCATGAATATGGACCAAATAACATAGCAACCACTAATATGGAACAGAAATCACACAAGAAGAAAATAGAAATATATGAAAACACATTAATAATAGGAAACTTTAAAATACCTTACTTAATACATGTTGATGGAAGGAAAATAAAGATATGAGTGGAAGTAATTTAATCAGTAATAAGGTAGAATATAATATATATAGAAAATGTGTGTTCTTTCCAAATGCGCATGGATCATTTTGACAAATTGATCATATATTCATATTAGTGATTGCATTAAATTAACCTGGATAGATCCAAGACACCTCTGATTTTACTCTGTGTTGTGCTAGGATCTTATCTGGTGATGTAAGATATGTGTGCAGGCCAATCAGTCCTCACTTTAATGTGTGATTAAATCCAGGACCTGGCCAGTGCTACTGTTCTTTTCCCTGAACTTTTCCAGACACACCATACTATAATCTCCCTTTAAAGCACAGCATGTGGGATGATTATAAATGAAATGTGCTTTTTGGGAAGTGTATAGAGATAGACAGATCCTTCAGATCCCTAGGCCTGGTTAGACAGGCCGTGTGTACCCCTACTTCTGCATGACACTCACTGCCATTAGGTGTGTCTGTGATCCGTGCTTCCCCCAGTCTGATGTACAATGTCATCATATCACTATTTAGCAGGGTCCATGGGAAATGAAAGGCTACTCGCATATAAAAATATGTACAGAAAACAAAGCTAAGAAATCCTTCCCTAGAACATAATACAAGTACAGAATTCTGGTACTACAATAGTTTTGTTATTTATTGTAGCATGTTTGCCACAACTGTTTATTTAGCAATTCCTTTTTCTTTTACAATAAACAGTTTTGGCAACATTGAGATTTTTTGTTTGTTTGTTTTGTTTTTTGGTACCAGGAATCTAAACTCAGGACCTTATGTTTGCAAGGCAGGTGGTGACACCACTGAGCTAAATCCCTGGCCCAGTGAAAAAATTTTTTAAGTGCATACTAAGTGAAAAATTGTTACCACTTTTTTGATTCTCAAGGAAGTTGATGACATATATGTAGTTTGCACAAAATATTTGTAGACATTTGCCATCCCACAGGGAGGGGGCTGTGGTTGTCACTGACAAGAAAACCTGAAAACATATAGACAAAACCTGCTGAAGGGGTGTCAGCATCTATCTTAAATGTTAGTTATTATTTTAAGAATGCAATGCTAAAGAATAATTATTTAATAATGTAAGTAGATGTGAAGGTGAATTTACATATTCCTATGAGGCAATGATGACTTTTTATTTAAACATATTCTAAATGCATTTTTTTTTTTTCGTTTTTAGTAGTGGCTCCCTATCGAAGGGCTGATGTGCTAGCAGGATAAATAGTGCATAGAGAAGTACGGGTCCTCACTGTGCTGCATAGAGACATTCAGCAGTGTCAAAAAATGAGGCTTTCTCCTATAAAAGTAATCACCCTGAAGCTGTGAATGGTGGCACAATCCTGCAACCCCCATACTTAGGAGGCTGAGGCAGGAGAAGCCCATGTTTGAGGCCAGTGTAGGATATACAGCAAATTCAAGACCAGGCTGGATTGCTTATGTACCTTGAAACACAAAAACAAAATGAAATAAAGAAAGGAAGGAAGGAAGGGAGAGAGATGGTGGGGTGGGGAGAAGAAAGAAAGAAAAAGAGAAGGGAAGAAAATACTGTGCATGTGTAAGTTCTACTGTCTGGAAGCCTGCATGCCGATGAGATGAAAGGATTTCTAGCTGTCTTAACAAAGATGTTTCTCTTTAGTCCCCACAAGCAAGTACCGCACAGGCAGTGCAGCTAAGGTAAGGGCTGAGCAGAGGCCCAGTGTCCTGCCTTTGTCTCTTGTTTCCAGTGCATTTTTGATGCTGCATTCACCACGGAGGGCAGTGGCATGCATAACACATGCATAACTGGCTGTGGGTGAAGGACACTGAGCTTCCCCAAGGTGATTTCCAGAGCTTTGCCAACTCATTCAGGACACCTGCAAGTTGGTTTGGTTTGGCTTTTGCCCTTTTCTGTAGATTCTTACCACATATTTTCAGATTAAGGGGCTTTTCCTTTTAAAGAACTATCAGGGAATTGTTTCAGAGGCAGCAAAGCAGAGTTCTTCCTGGTAAGACAGGAAGGGAGGGGATTTTGTGTGTGAGAATTTTAAACTGCCATAAAAAGGTTGTTTGCTTTATTACTTTATCACAAAGAAGGAACAAAACTCACCACAAGCAAAAATAACCACACACATGAACATACAAAACTGCAAAATACTTTTACAGGATTAGTTCTTAATTCCTTTATTTGATTCAGGTCGGTATGTCACAATAGCTATATGCCATTACTGATTAGGATGAGGTCCAAGGCCCCAGAAAAGAGAGGCATTCTTTCTTAGCACAGCCATGAAAATACGCATTAGTTCATGAACCTTCAGGAAATGAACTCTGATCTAGAATAAATTAGCCTAATGGCAGTCCAGGCAGGAAGCTTAAAATAAGCCTAACTGTTGTCTCCTTCCTTTTTAGACTGGTTTTCTCTCCAAGCTGCGATTTGAACTCTCTTATCACTAGGGATCTAGGGCTGAAGCTGGAGGGGGAGTTGTGATGCGACAAAGGCGGGCCGCAGGCAGCTCTGATGGCGTCTGCCCCAGCTCTGCAGGCTAAACCAAATTCTTAAGGCTTTGTGACTTGAAAACTACCCTATTTCCTTCGGCTTTAGTCTTACTTTATTTCTTCACATCTTCACATTTATGATTCTGGGATGTCAAAAACTTCTGCCAGCTACGGAGCAGAGGAGTGAGGTGCTAACTTGCCTGGTGTTGCCTCTGGCCACGCAGATCTCAGCCCAGCTTCACAAGAGTGTGTTCGTGCCATTTCTGCTTTGTTATTTGCACTGGTGGCATCATGCTGTTAACTTCGGTTCATGTCTCTAGTTGCCACTTAAAATGTCTTCACAAATATTACACTGCTTTACTGTATTGAAACAAAAGTCCCCACGTGTGGATATTATATTCCAAGCATTGAGCTATTGATCTTTTCTCCATCGTAGTGAATAAACAATACAATTTCCAAAGCTAGAGGAAATTGGTATGACTTCTTCATGTGTTATTAAAAAACCTTATTATTCAGGCTCCAAAATCTATCAGATTCTTCTAGTGACGTTCATAAGAAGCTCCTTAATAATTATCTTTTAAAAAGGAAAACAAAATTATAAGTTTAGACAAAGAGAAAATGTCAGTAAACCACTACGATTCTCCATGATGCCCTCAAATTACATTGTGAATCTTAAACGTGCTCAAGAGGCCAAGCTCTTAAGCGTGACTCAAATGTGTGACATCTCCATAAGGCTGTGGAAAACAGCAGGTGTTCGAAATGATCTGGAAGAATATTTAGTCTCTGATCATGATGTGGGCTAGAGGTAAACTGTGATATAAAAGTAATATATAACTGAGTGGATAAAAAAATACTAAGATATTCTCCATCTGCCTTGTCCTCTTTTCTCCTTCCTCTTTCCTTTTTTCTAATCTTCCTTCTTTTCCCCCCCTCCTACTGAAAGGCTGTTACTAAGTTGATGGAACATCCTACAACCGATGAAATCTTAGAATGGGGAAATAGAATATGTGTTAGACTGCTTGAGGTAGCCACTGAGGGATGAAGGGATGAGTCTGATTTCGATGAGCAAGATTACTGAGTCTTTTTAGAAAGGATGCTCATGAGATTAAATTACTATTGCAGTTGAGGACGAATAAAAACATCAACCCCTAAGGTCAAGTTCCTCCAAGTTACTTTGTGTAGATAGAGAAAGAGGAAGTCTTGGGCTTGTGAACATGGCAAATAGGCTACATGGGCAAAAAAGTAAGTGGCGGTGCCTAAAGTAGATGAGACAGTGGAGTCTGAGTGCTTGGAGCCTAAGGCTCAAACTGCTGCAGATCTTGGCCACCTTATTGCTGTATGGCTTCATTTAATAGGGGAGGAAAACAGGCTTATATGGCAGAAATAATCTACAAAACTGTGTTTAGCTTCCAGATGTTAAATGCTCTGGTCCAAGGATTTTCATCAAGCATGTATCTGCCTCAGGGACTTTGCGCCTGTTTCTCCCTTTACCCAGACCATACTTCTTCCATATGCGACTTTCTCCCTCATCTCTCACAATTTTGCTTGACTTTCAACTTCTCAGTGAGACCTTCTCTGACCATTGTAGATGAGACTTTCCACCTCAGAGTATGCCGCTGTGGCATAAAGATTATTTTGTGCAACTCCAGACACTGGAAAAGTTCACAAAATAGATTAGCAGTTACTCTTCTACAGGGGAAATTTGCATCTTTAGGGAAAATGTCCGCGTGAGTCTTTCTCCAAGGCAGGAAAAGAAGAATGACTCTAAAAGACTAGAGATTCTTACCAGTGGAGGAGACTGTGACAAAGACATACATAAGAAATCATGCCCTTGTTTTTGATGATTTTCCGGGCAATCTCCCATAGATATCCCTCAACCTCCTTTTGTCTGTGTTGTAGTGATATTTAAAGTCACCTTTCCGAGATTTACTCATTTTTTCTGGATGTCTCCTATGCATAGATAAGGTATTTGTGTTCATAATGTCTGTTTGTTTTTCTCTTGTAAGCCTGTCTTTTGTTACAGGGATTCTCCTCAGCTAATAAATCACAAAAGCAAATGAAAAAAAAAATCACCTTTTCTTCCCCTATTGTCCCTGTTAATAATTATAAATTCCTACTCCTGTTGCTCTCTGATCTTCCCTGCATTTTTCCCTGTAGCATTTGTTGTTAAGACTCTATGTGAAATTATTTCTTATTGCCTTTCTCTATGTAACATCTAAATCCTCCAGTGCAAGCTGCTGCTTCTTTGTTTATTGCTGTTGTCTTTTTGGGAAATAATTAAGTCAAAATCTTCCCCCAAAGCATCAAACGTCTCTATATGAGTAGAAGGTAGAGAAAGTGATTTTGTCATTTAGTGGGCATTGGTATCATATGTGGAATCTTTTCACCGAGTGAAAATAAGAATTGAAATCCAGGCCAGAAAGTACGAGAACATAGGCAAAGCCTGTGATGAGGAGGAAGAGAAAGCTGGAAGGGGCTTCAGCTTAAGGAAACAGCTGAAGCGGCACACTCTCCTGGAGAAAGTCAGACTGGCCTGTTAGCAACGGAATGAAGCAACGGGATTGCTGAGGTAGGTGAGGCTGGCTGATGCTTAACTCAGTTGTGGTTCTGTGAGGTGATTGTGGAATTACTGCTTAAGGGAAAAATCTGGTTCCTGAGGGTTTACTGTTCCTACTTAAGTGCTGATCTCATCATGGGTGCTCTGTCTGTAGCTCTTCTGGAATCCAAACTGACTGTAATTTTATGGCAATGGCTGGACACTTGTAAGTGCCACTCCAGGGGACCTGGGACAGTTGTAAAAGCTGGCGGTTGAATGTCCCTATAAATGTTAAAATAGTTTAGTTACTCTTATCCTGGGGTCCTCGATCTTGAAAGGGAATGAGATGGGTTAGGTAAAATTTAAGGCTCATAAACTTTGCATCACCAATTTCGAGTAGACAAGTTTGAGGCTATTCACCTAGTTACATGCAGAGCTGAAGAGGGACATAACCCAAAGTTGAAAGTAATTAAAGAGACAGATATGAAATAAAGACAGTGATGTCAAGCTTTATTCTGCTTTGAGTTATCCAGTGTGCCTCACTGGCCCAAAGGAAAAGTCAGTGCTTTTTAACAAAAACGTCTTTTAGGTCCCTGGCTGTCTTGCATGCTAAACCAGAATGTGACGCTCTTGAGAAGCAGTTGGCTGCGGGGTAGTGCACACATTTCCTCTGAAAGTTCAGTAACTTAGGCTAAGAGAAAGACTTATTAATGTGCATATATGTGTAAAAGCCACATGGAATATGAAACTCAAAGAGGGCTCAAACGATTGAGGCTTAAGAATCCTCTTCTTGGTGGAGAGTGAAATGGGAGGATAAGGACAGTTTAGGAGGACTTTGAGGAGAGAGATGAGCCCATGGACAATGGATCAGGGAAAGTTCCTGGGGATTCAACTTTCAGCCAGGTGTAGGGTCAGTTGGATGCCTGCAGTCCCAGCACTCAGAAGGTTGAGGCCAGAGGATGACTGTGAGTTCCAGACCAGCCTGGGCTGCATAGTGAGTTCCTGAACTTACTGAACTACGTAGCCTGAACTACACGTGAAACCCTGTCTCAACCTTTTATATACTGAAGCAGTCATTTTATGGTTAATTTTTATAATTTGGAGTCAAGTGACAACTGAAGTTAGCCCCATGTTCACCTAGAAAACTGGGAATTACATTTCTTTGGTGATTACATTTCAAACAAGAGGCTCATAGGTCAGAGAGCAACATCTTGAATTGTGAAGAGGCTTTATTTATCAATTAAAAAGATTTAAATACACGGGAAAAGTACAGAGAAAGCATTTCTGAAAGAAAAAGGAAAAGGGAGAAAAGTCTCTTTGCCTATTTTCCACATGGAAAACTGAGCTCCTGTTTATAATTTTTATTTGCCTTCACATACCCCAGCATCTATAACTACGTGTTTGGCACATACTCACTAAATATTTTTGGAGTAGATGAATAATGATGGATACCAGTGTGGTTGTGTGAATGCCTAAGCTGTAGTTTCAAACACCATTTACAAACTCTGTATCATGTAAAAATAGTTCCACAGGATATGGATAGGTGCTTTTTTAAAAACTTATTTGACATCTATTCACTCTGTCAATTTTTCTTTTATTCTTGTTTTAAATGATTGGCATACATGTATATGCACTAAAAGTAACCTTTTTTCCCCCTTTTTTCTTTATTGGTACATTTTAGGTACACGATACAGTTGCATTCATCATGGGGATCTTGTACCTTTACATGACAGGTCTTGGTTCTCATTTTTCCCCCATTGCCCTGCCCTCCCTTCATCCCCTCCACCCCTCCCTATTACAGAGACTCTGTTTCCATTTTTTCCTTTTCTATTATTTTTTTCTTTCCCCTTCTTTCCTTTCCCCGACACCTCCCATTTCTCCTATACCTTTATATATTTTCTTTCTATTACACAATATCAATTATACATTTTGATTCTTACTCTTTTAGTTTATCGCACCAGAGAAACTATTTGGTATTCACACATGTGTGTCGTATTTATTTCACTTAAGACAATCAGCAACACAATAGCATCGCTTAAGCACAGCTTAGAAAAATGACAATTTATGGTAGTTATTAATCTATCACCTTTAAGTGTGTGAATTACAATACAGGCTAGAGCTCAGAACAATGGCCTTCGTGACCCCTGTGCCTCTGCAGTATGAATCCAGGTACCAGCCCAGTCAGGGGGCGAGAGGCGCCTTGGGTAGCCGTGGGGGGTGCTGCAGGCGCCTGCGCAGCTGCGTCTCTTACTGTTCCTCTGCTGAGGCTGGGAAGGGTGGGGCTGGGGACCCAGGCAAGCTCCACCGGTCCTCTGCCGAGGCCCCAGAGAGACAGGCTTCTGAATTTCAGAAGCACAACCACGTAACCACCACCTCAGTCATGATGTAGAACATTTCCTTCCCCTCAAAGACTGCTCACCCCCAAAACTTGGTAGTTATCTCCCACTTCCAAATTGGCATCCACTTACTGGCTTTCTGTTTTCCCAGGTTTTCCTATTCACGATGCCACATGAAAGGAATTACACAACATGTAGCCTATTTAATCTGACTTTCTTTCCTTAATGTTTATGCTGTCCGTCCATGTCATTGAATGTTTCAATGGTTTATGTTTTTATTGCTGAGTAGCACTCTACTGTATAGATATATCACAATTTCTACATCCATTCACCCGTTGAAGGTCATTTTTGAATTGTTTCTAATTTGGGGTAATGATCAATAAAATGTTTTAATTTTTTTTTTTTTTTTTTAAGAAATAGTCTGGTTATGTTGCTTAGGCTGGCCTCACGATTCTCCTGCCTCTGGAGACTACGGGCATGTGCCACTGGACTTACCTCATTTTAAGCATTTGTATTCCTTTTTGGTTACGCATAAATTTTCATTTCATTTGGCTAGGTGTCTGAGAGGGAGATTGCTGCATTCATGGTTGGGCTTATGTTCTGGACTGAAGACACATGAAGGTGGCCACCTGTAGCCGGGAAAGGACCCTCACCCTGGAAACCACACCTTCGCCCTTTAATGTCCAGCTTCCAGAGTCAGAAATCAATCTCTGTTCTGTTCTTTAAGCTACACAGTCTATAGTATTTTGTTACAGCAGTTCCAAGTGACTAAGATAATAGAGATTTTGGTTTTGGTTTGTTTTGAGAGAGGATCTCACTATGTAGTTCAGGCTGGCCTTGAATTCATTATATAGCCCAGGCTTATCTTGAGCTCATGGGGATCCTCCTGCCTCAGCCTCCCAAGGGCTGAGATTACAGGCATGCACTATTACACCGAGCTTAACAGAGTTTTAATTTTATCTAAAATGACTTCCAAACATTTTTCCAAAGTTCTGGCCCTATTCTGCACTCAACGCACAGTGTCTGAAAGTACTCATTAACACTCAGCACTGCCAATTTCTTTTTTTTTCAATGTGAGCTGTTCTAATAGGTGTGTTGTGTTTTTAATTTGCACCTCCTTAATTACTGATGATGTTGATCTTTTTATGTTTAATAGAGCTTTAAAGCAATTTAAGTGGATTTCTTTATTGCTGGACTTCCAAAAACTTCACCATATTAATGCACAGTGTGAATCCCTTGATAGGTAGGTAGCTGGGAGCGCTTTTGCCAAGGTCAAGCAAAGTTTACAAGGCTAGAATTCTACTGAGGACATTTCAGCAAATACTGACCTACATACCGAAGAGATCCAGAATGTGCTACCACAAAATATGCCACGTTGGCATGATTATTTGGAGTTGAAAACAATTAAGAATCAGTAAATGCAGGAAAAGTTCTCTACTCTTTTTCTGCCTGAAATCAAGGCACAAAATCCTCTTTTTGATGGTAATTTCTGATCCCATATCAGGCAAACAACAGCAACTCAGCCATAGATAGTCAAAAGTCAGCATTGCAATTAGTTTTTGTAAACAAGCCTTACTAAAATAACCTTTACCTGGACATGATGGTGCACACCTAAGTTGTCAGTATTTGGTAGACTGAGGCAGGAAGATCCCACGACTTCAAGGCCAGCCTGAACTGCGCAGTGAGTTCAAGGTCAGCCTCAGCTACAGAAAGAGACTTTGTCTCAAAAAACAAAATAACACAAAAGTAAACCACAAAAAGGTAAAATAACTACATAATGTAACATGAGTTTTAGCTGGGCATGGTGGCAGATGCCTGTAATCTCAGCACTTGGGAAGTTGAGGCAGGAGGATTACCATGAGTTCAAGACCAGCCTGAGCTATATAGCAAGGTTGTGTCTCAATGCCCCCCAAACAACAACAACAACAACAAAAGAAGCTAAAATAACCTTTATCTTTTATTGCTTTTCCTCATATACTTCCTAGCTTTTCCCCATAGTCAATTGTCCCTTGAAGCCAAATCTCCTTTTGTTAAACTGTGTGTAAGTCCCCAACCATTTTTGTTTTCATTTCTTTTCTGTGAACTATCATGCCTAGAATAATAGTAATAAGATTTATATTGTTTTTAATTGATCGGTGTCAGT
This sequence comes from Fukomys damarensis, assembly GCF_012274545.1. NCBI lineage: Eukaryota > Metazoa > Chordata > Mammalia > Rodentia > Bathyergidae > Fukomys > Fukomys damarensis. Next base: position 22,236,023 of record NW_022900930.1, read on the forward strand.
TACATGCAAGATGGAGGAGACTTCCTCCTGCCTAACAGGATGGAGTGTACACTCTTCTGTTCCCAATCAACTCACCTGGTATTACCTCCTTTTTGTGCCTCTTCATGACAGAAACGTCGTTTTTGGACTATGAACTCTGCTTTGCCCAAGCTTCTGCTAGTGCCATTCCACCTGCTTGGAGTCCTTTCCTTTCCCTGGTCTCCCTTCAGTGTCTAGAGTCTAGCTCACATTTCTTCTGACCCACAGTGATCTCTGTCTGGCCTTCTTGGTGATTAGGCCACTCGTAGGGATTTGTGATCACACTCTACCTAGCTTTTTTCTGCAGTTTCCCAATAGAGCTCTGCTCTTACTTTTTTTCTTCTTCTAATGATTAGTGGAAGTTCCTTTTATTCAAGACTTTTTATAAAATCCTGATGCACTGATCTTTGTGCACAGCTACTGCTTACACATACTTGTTGGTAGGCATTGATTTCAGCTCTTTCTGTTTGGCCAGGAACCAAGAACAAATGTCAAGAGCAGAACTTCATCTGTGGTTCCTGGCTAAATGGGGAGCAGAAATCTAATTGAATATATGGAGCTCAAAGCTGGGGCTCCTGGAACTTGTAGATGAAACCGGAAGTTTCTGGCCAAGCCTACCAATAAACCCCCAAACCACTTCACAGCATTGTTTAAGAATCAAGGAATTAGAAATTAGATCATGCAATCCAAGATTGTCTCTAAATTGGATCTGCCCAAAATGGAGCCTGGGGCTTTCAGATTTCTGTGCTCTCCCTCCTCCTTTTGGTTCTCTCTCCTCCCTCAGCAAACTTCCCATGCCTAGCTCCTTAACCAGCGGGAACAGCTGGGTCAGGCAAAGGGGAGGTCAGGAGCACTCTGGCGTTCCCAGGTGACTGTCAAGGGTAGTAACAGCTGCTGTCCCAGGTCTTAGTCTTTCTGGAGCACCACAGCCCTGTGGCAGCATCAGGCTGAGTGGAACAAACAAGACTGTGTCCTGTTTTACAGTGACCAGGTCCTGAAGCTTCTGTTCCTTTGTCCTTTCAAAAAGTACAGATTGAGCTGGGCAGTGTGGCACAGGCCTGTAGTCCCAGCTACCGAGGAGGATGGGCAAGAAGACCATGGGTTTAAGACAAGATCAGCCTGGGCAAGTTATAAACACTCTGTATCCAAAGAACAGACAGACAAACAAATAAGCACATGGTGGGAGCAGAGAGAGAGAGAGAGAGAGAGAGAGAGAGAGAGAGAGAGAGAGAGAGGGAGGAGAAGAGAGGAAGAGAAGAGAGGAGAAGAAGGAATAGAAAGGGAAGGGCAAGGAAGCAAGAGAAGGGGGGCTGGGCTGGAGACCACATACAGTCCCTAAGGCTATACCAGCATGGCCCACTCTGTTCACCTGGGCCCCATCTCCTGTTTCCGTCATGTCCCAATACTTCCATCAAAATATCATCTCATCTGTGGATTACTCCATTTATTTCTTTCCAGCCTTTCTGATCCAATCACTTCCCCAAAACCCATCAACAACCAGGCCTTCAACACAAGAAGCCTTCTGAGGAACATGTCATAGCCAAATCATAACAACGATGATCCTGCTTTCCAGTGACGTTTCATTCTGAGTTTCCTGGTAGCCATAAATTTTAGGGAAGCACTTTCAACCATCCAGAACAGGTTACAAATATCAAAGGAAAAAAAAAAGTGCTTTCTTTTTCTGCAACTGAATTTGGTCAGTTCCATTTTCATTCACACGATAACTAAAAACCTTCATGTTAAAATCAGGAACAAGACAAGGATGCCCACTATCGCCACTTCTCTTCAATATAGTTCTGGAAACATTAGCCACAGCAATTAGACAAGAGAAAGAAATTAAAGCAATAAAGATAGGAAAGGAAGAAGTTAAACTATCATTATTTGCTGATGATATGATACTCTACATTGAAGATCCAAAAAACTCCACCAAAAAACTTCTAGACTTAATTGACAGATTCAGTAGAGTATCTGGATACAAGGTGAATACCCAAAAATCAATAGCCTTTCTATACACAAATAACAGACAGACAGAAAGAGAAATAAGGGAAAAAATTCCTTTTACAATAGCATCCAAAAAAATGAAGTATCTAGGAATCAATCTATGAATGTGGTGTTCCATTTTCATTCACACGATAACAGATTAGAAGTTAAACTCAGTGTCATTTGGATAGACTGAATTTTATGGTTCTCTTCCTCCCTTCTCTGTTTTTTAGGTGGTAGGTAAGCGCTTCAGCTCGGGGGGTGGGGGGCTCACTTAGTGCCTGTCAGTAAAGAGAGAGCTGAATTACTGCCAATCTACTGCCCATCTCTGTGTTCTGCTGGTGTCCTGGGGGGTGGGTAGGGGGATTTGTCATGATGCTATTGATGCTTAACTGATAGACTCTTTGACTTGCTTGGGCTTCTAAAATCCCAGGAGGAGCCTACGAATGTTTTCAAATGGTCATTTGTTCATGAAGTTTGCAAAACAAGATATTTAGTGAGTTAAGACTGCTGACTCTTTCTGCTCTGACTTTCACTGTGTTTCTGTTTTCTGTGTTGGTGCTGGGAGTGGCCCCAAGTGAGTGTTTTGTATTTAGTTTAATGGAGTTTGTGTTGGAGATATATTTAGTTTGGGTTAAATGGGATATATTTATGTGGTTTCGTGATAATTTCACATGCAGTTGAGTTATGAATAACCATTCTGAGGAGGAATGACTTCCAGGAATCCTCCCCAAAGCCACACATCGCATTTACCCAGGGTCAAGACATAAAATATGCAGAGTCAGAGAGCACGTGACGATTTGCACCAGCATTAGAATGTGGGGGAATGGAAGAAAAGCAGTGTTTTGGCTTTGTTTTTGTTTTGTGAGAAAAGGACTTGCTATGTAGTTGAGGCTCACACTGATCCTCCTGCCTCAGCCTCCCAAGGGCTGAGATTAGAGAAGTGCACTATTACTTCTCGAAAAGCAGGGTTTTAAATGTGCACAGCCACACGCCAGGCTATGAAAAGCTCTTCTATTCATCAAAATAAGTACTGTAGAGGATTTGATGCTCAATGAAGACTGTTCAAAGTGTAGTTCTTCTCACTTAAAAATGACCTTGGTAATGCAGAATATATAAGTTCATCTCATTAATTTCTGAGTTTCTAGAACCTCTATGTTTATTAGACACAATCTGTAATAGTACTATAAATAGTGTCTATAACACATTCTGTGTGAAAGAAAGACCACAGACATTTCATTAAACATGAAAACAATCCCAATGTTTATGTGACTACTGATAACAAACTCGTAAAACTGAGAGAAATTTTTCTGGACTTTGCAATAATAAAAAAATTTTGACCAATTATCTAGAGAAATTACATTATATTTCTGTTCTCTCCACTAAATAATAATATTTTAATATAGATAACTAATACATGCATGGAAAAATATGAAAGAAGTGTTTTAAACATTTAACTAATGAAACTGTCTTAAAATTTGGACTTATTGATTTTTGTGGTTTTTGACAATTTTTTTTTTCCTTTGGTACTGGGGATTGAACTCTGGTTCTTGCGCTTGCAAGGCAGGGTTTTTGCCAATTTTAGAAAATGTATAGCTTGTTATATTTTTCCCATTTTAAATATTAACATTCATACTGAATTTTTAAAAAATAATTTTATTGGTACATTTAAGGTATACAATATAATGACATTCATCATTGGAAATTTGCACTTTTACATAATCCATCTTGGTTCTTATTAAGGAATAAATATTGAATTTTATATTTATAATCTTACATTTGTTTTCTTAAAGCAGGCACTCCAAATTATATTCTAAATTCTAAATTCTAAATTCAGTTCTGTCTGTCTCTTCTTTAATTTGTCCAAATCTATTTGGAATTTCTGTTAGTTCTTCCTCTACTTTCCCATACAAGGACTTGAGCTGGGAAAAGGCTGGACTGGTTTCTTATCTATGCTCTTTTCAAGAAGAAAGTTCATGCCAGGCTTTGGTCTCTCAATGCTTAAAATATGAGTGAGTTTCAATATGCGCTGAGGCAGTGATACTTAGAAAAGGATTTTTTTTTTAAAGACAAGGTTTTCCTATGTAATTCAGGCTCATTTTGAACACACTATGTAGCCCAGGCTGATCTTGAACTTGTGGTGATTCCTCTGCCTCAGCCTCCCCAGTGCCAGGGTCACAGGTGTGCACCACCATGCCTGGATAAAAAGGAATTCTTCCTTACTCGTTGTTTCAGAATGAGGGGGCAGTAAGTAGGTATCAAGATAAAAGAGGAGATATAGGCTGTGGTTCTTAGACAGTGAAGAAGCAGGTTAAGAAAACATTTATCCTGGGTTTCAGAAAAAGAGAGTTAATATTTCCTTTTTATTTTTAAATAATCCATTTATCCATGACAAAGAAATATTGACAATCTGTTCATCTGAGAATTGAGAATAACAGAAGTTAGTTTTATTTAACATTTTCAGAAATAACCAAGGAACAGGATTGTTGGTAAAGGATTCAAGACTACAGTATAATCAAAATCTTACTGGGATCAAAGGATGATGTTAACCCGTACCAAGGCTTTTCAAAATCCTGCGAGTTGGCAAAATGATGCCAGATTACCTTAGCCCCTGCTGCTACAAGGTTAGGTGAGTGAGGAAGAGGCCAAGGATCTCAGCCCTTGCCTCTAATGTAACTTTCCCTGTGTTTTTTGCTACACTCTCATGACAAGCATTGGAAGGAATCAAGGCTGGATTAACGGGAGGACGAAGGAGACTGAAGAGGATAATAGCACTGCCCCACATAGACTTCTTACTCTTGAGGTGCTGCCAAATTGCTCCCAAGACTTTAGGAGTGTGGTAGTTAACTGATCATGTCAACTTGAGTAGGAAATGCCCAATTGAATTGTTTCAGCATAGGTGTGGGAATGGAAGATTCACCATCTGGAGGATTGTCACCAAAATGGCATAAAAAGGAAACGAAGTAGGAAAGTTTACTTCTGTTTCTCCAGATAAGCTCTAGTCCTCACCTTCACTTTGGACATTGTCTCCTGGCTTCTAGCGTACTCTTCAGCCTTCCAGACCCTTTCAGCCTCCTGATACAGACTTGCGTGGGGCATCACAGTGAGCTCCAGGCCTTCGACTGCATCCTTCGGATCTCCGGTGCACAGACAGAGTTTTCCACGCGTCCACACCTGATAGTGGGTGGCCATTGGGAGCCAATCTTGGAAATTGTGTATCTTCTATTACATCTGTTTCTCTAGTGAGCACTGACTGACACAGATTTTGGTACCCAGAGTGGCTCTAGAGAAACAGAATTATGAAGAGGAGAGATTATTTAATGGCTTCTTTAGTGTTTCCTATAATTTGATGAACCTAAAGATGCCATGTTTCCTCCTTCTAATACTGTGAGGAATACTGTGAGTCCTTGGTGTGAACTGTTTAAAGTAATACTAAATGTAGATCCATTTGATTATCCAAATTCACCACTTATGAGATGTAAGGAATTTAGGGACTCCATACATGAAAATTTTGAATATTTTTGGCAAAGTAGGAAATATAATAATGCCATCTGGTTGGTCTTAGCATCTCTGGACAAACTGTTGAAGGAAAACAATGAGTTCAAAACATCTATAAGAAATGTAAAGTCTTCTCACTGTGTGGACAAGTTAATAAAGAAAAATAAGGAGTTCAAAGGTTCAGCCAGGCATGGTGGCTTGTGCCAGTAATCTCAGCATTCAGGAGGCTGAGGCAGGAGGATTGCCACAAATATAATCCAGCCTAGATGAACTTGTCCTTACATCTGAAGACTATGGTTGAAAGATATGCATCTGCTTGTCAAGTTGACAAGGGGTGGATTATGATAATTAATTGATTGTGTCAACTTGGGTAAGAAACACTCAACTAAACTGGCTCAGCATAGTTCTGGGTGTGGAAGACCCACGCTAGGGAGGGTCATCGCCAGAATGGTATAAAAGGGAAACAAGGCAGGAAGGATTGCTTCTGTTCCTTCAGAGAAGTCCCAGTTTTCACCTTCACCTTGGCTTATAGTGAGCTCCAGGCCTTCACCTGGACAGCGCACAGACTTTGGATACCCAGTGCACAGACAGACCTTTTGCACTCCTGCACACCTGACTCTGCGGGCGGCTATCGATATTTGTATTTCTTGTATTAAATCTGTTTCTCTAGGAAGCACTGACCAATACAGGGAGCAAGGAAAGACATTAGTGTGACCAAATGGATAAAGGTTCTTCAAATTGAGATAGATATTTTTCAATTCATAGTAATATCTTTATATCTGGAAAGATAAAAGCTTCTAGATCATGAAAGAGATAAAGGGAATCAGTAATCATACCTGGGAATCCTAAAATATTGGAAGATCACAGGCAAAATCTTAGTGCTCAAAAAAATAGCTTTAGAATCAATGAACTACTATTATTTAGAAATAATGTATTACTTTACATAGTAGATATTTGATGTGGGGAATTTGGGTGTGTGCACAGTGTGGGGTAAGAAAGAGTTGTGTATATAAGTAAATAAGCAACCTATACATGCATTTTTTTTTTTTTTTTTTTTTTTTTGCTACTCCTCAGGATTCTTCAGATGCCTCATAGGAATAGGAATTTCAAAGTGATGCTGAAGTCTTACATTTCTCAGGTGGACAATCGTATGATTATGGGGAAAACACCAGCCCCCCTATTCAGAGAAGTGAAAGCCTGTCTTTTAGCTATCACTTTTAGGTTTTGAATCTTAAGTGGATGGTATTGGGGCCCACTGTGGACCAAGACCTTTCTATCAAACTTGTAAAGGTACTTTTATCAACAACTGCCACAAGGGGAAGAAATGAGAACGAAGACCTGTCATGTAGAGGTACAAGATCCCAGTAATGAATGGAACTGTACTGTACCCCTAGAATGTACCAATAAACTCAATAAAAAGAAAAAAAAAACAGTTGACAGCTATGTACACAGTCATTGTTGTCACCACTTTTAGTACTTTGGAGGCTGCCCTGCTTAGCCACATACTACACAAAAGGATTTTTTTGAAGTCAACCTCTAGCAAGGGCTTAGCAGTAATTCTGGGAGATTCCATTTGTTCTGTTTGCAGGCCTTGTGCAATTTTAGAACACTGCGTTCCCTTTCTTGTAACTGTACACCAGCTACCCGCCATATAGCAATGGACGGACTTCCCACTCCTTGCCATGGTTTCCCCCAGCCCATATTTTTTGTGAACAGCACTGAACTCTGTAGTTGGGGTGGTACAGAGGAAGGGGGATGGGCCTTGTTGTGTAGTTCAGGGTGGCCTTGAGCTCACTATGTAGCCCAGGTTGGCCTGAACATGGGCTTTAGAGGTGGCCAGACAAAGCTGAACTCAAGTGCTCTTTCTATCATTTGGTATGTGCTTACTTAATCTGACACTAAGTTTTTTTTTTTCTTCTGTAAAATGGAAATAATATTATAGTCTTTGTAGGGTCATTGTGAGGTTTGACTAAGACAATGTGTGTAAAGAATTCAGCATAATGCCTGCCAATATTAAATACTCTAACAAATGAAGTAATTATTTTAATAAGGGCAGTAAGGGAATATGCTTCTCTTTCCTGTGATCTCCAACACAAAATGCTGCATCTTGTTCATGGACTTCATGGACACACACAAAAATGTTTCACTGGAGAATATACTTGATAGTAATAACTATCTAAAATTTCCTGTGGCTTGGCAAAGGGCTATCTTTGTGACCAGTTGGTCATTCTTTGATTCAATGATGCTTTTATAACATCTCTGGAGACAGACAAGGGAAACTTCACTGCTTTGCTGACTATAAAGAAGCAAATATGTGAGGTTAAGAGACATGGATATTGTCTTAATAATGATATGAACACTGACAAGAATATAAAACACCTTCTGTGGCTTTGCAGCTTATTCGGGGCATGACTAATCTGTGGGTGTGGCCACAGATTATATATATGTTGTTGATATGCCCAGTTATATATGGTGAGTATTCATCATATGATATGGAGGAAGGAGAACAAATTTTAGAGTTACATTTGGCCTGGACTGAAGTTCTCAGCTCAACTACTCATCATTTACCTTGAATGAGCTTCTTAATCTTGGTGAGATGCCTTGTTTTAAAAAGAAGACAATAATGTCTTAGAGACTTATTGTTACTATGATTAAGTAAAAAGTCATGCTGCCCTTTGCACAGTATAAATCGTATTTTACATACCATTACTTACAAATAAGCTAGATTTGCATAGGAGGTGAAAAGGTCCAGAGCAAGCCAGTTCATTATATAAAGTGAGCAGGTTTCTAAACAGAAAACCTGAATGAATACGCCTTTGTATCACTAGGAGCTATTCACAGAAGGAAAAGACATCTAGAATTTGTTACTAAGTGAAATCCTGATCAGGGCCTAGACCCTTAGCAAATCTGGCGCTGGCTTTCCACAGTTGCCTGAAGGTACGGTGCAATGTGACATCTATCATGGAGGAGAGAACACTTTTACCTTTCATAAGGTCCTCCTGCCTTTGGGAGACTCCTTTGGGTGAATGAGCGCTGGAAACAGGAATGGTCATAACACCACCATGCTGGACATGAGCTGGGCAGGCCTAGCTTTGTCCATCTGTGCTATGCTCTTAGGGGTGGGGCCATCTCCCATCTCCATAGTGCTGCTTCTAACTAACAGCAAGAGAGCAAATGCAACCTTGTGGAAGGGGTCAAATCCACAGCGTGAATGACACTGTGGTCAAAGGGTCAGTTATTCACCAGAGAGCTCTTCCTCCCTTCTATGTGGCTGGGAAGTGGTTGCTAAGTCAGGGAGGATGTTGTCCAGAAATGCTCGCATCTGTTTGTGAGCCTTCTGACTTACTTCCGGTTATTGCAACATGGGCAGAAGCCATGAACAACACTCCTAGACCTGTCCATAAAAAAATTCTTCTCAAATATTTAACTTTCACTGTCTTGTCTCTCGGGCAGTCAGACTTTAGGATGGCATCACATCTCTCAACTGAGTATCCTAGTTTAGAGTGGAGTTGTGTGTGTGTGTGTGTGTGTGTGTGTGTGTGTGTGTGTGCGTGCATGCCAATCTGACACTGCCTGAATGGAAAGCAAATTTCAATAATATTTTGTCATTGGAATTTGGGGCTTTATGTGTGATAGCAGCTAATCATATCTTAATTTAAGATATTTTGTTATTGGCTTTTTCTAGCATATCAGTCCAGGTATGCTAGAGATTTGGCTATGTAGTGACAAGATAATTGAGTGTGTCTGGTAAGTGACTATATTAAGACTAAGAAATCTTAGGCCAACATGCAGTACATATTTAAATATGTAGATTGTATGGACAAAAAGAAAGCCCAATATTTAAAAGTTAAATTGAGCTGGGCATGGTGGCGCATGCCTGTAATCCCAGCACTCGGGAGGCTGAGGCAGGAGGATCGCTGTGAGTTCGAGACCAGCCTGGGCTACACAGTGAGTTCCAGAGCAATCTGAACTGCATAGAGAGACGCTGTCTCAAAAAAACCAAAAATTAAAAAAATAAAATAAAAGTTAAGTTGGATCCTTAAATATTGATTTTTAATGCAGAATAAACTAGGCCCCAGGAGGACCATCCATTTAATATATAGAGTTTTAAAGGTTCTTTCTTGGTACTTCTTTATCTAAATGTCCATCTTCAGATTTAACGCTAACTAATTATTTTATGATGAATTAAATTTAATTGGAGAAGAAAATGAAAGATTTTCTACTTTCAGCTTAGTTTGTACAAAATTATTTAGATATATTATGCAGAGATATAGTCCAAAATATAATCCAAAAAAATATAGTCCAAAGAAGAATCTTTTGGATTCCTGAAGTTTTGTTTTGGGAACAGGCTGGCCTTGAACTCATGTTGATCTTCCTGCCTCAGTCTCCCACGTGCTGGGCTCACAGGCGTGCGCCATCTTACCTGGTTGATTCCTGAATGTCTCCAACAATATCTATAGACATTAAACTCGTTAGACAATATAACAAAATTGATCATGTTTGGTTTTTCACTTTAACCCTTTCACATAGAAGGAGGATCTCTGGAGGAGGATTGCTTATTTTCAGTTCAGTAACTTTGGTGGGGATTATTCGCTTTTCCTTTTCTTTTATCACTCTGCCCCCTAGACTGCTTGAGAAGTTTGCCAAGTTCCTCACATTTAGCCACATAAGGCAGAACTCCCCAGAAGCATGCACTTCCCCACAACAATCACTTCAGTCAGTCACTGGGAAGTCCTGTCCACTCCCAGCAGGAGAGAGAGAGGAGAGGGGGGGAGGTGGTGGTATGGGAGAGATTATGACATAAAAAATACACACAAATGAAGCAACAGAGAAAGCTTTTCTCAGGATGGCACAGAAATCTCCAATGTCCCTAATAAGCTTCTTTCATGTCTGTCCACCACAGGGACTGCTCCTGCTCCTACCAGAGCTCAGTGATGGTCTCCTTGCACTTGGGCAACACAGTAAAGGGGCATGTGACTTTTACAGCGCCCCCTGGGCACTCAGATTCTGTCCACTTTTTCTTTTAGGCAGCATCATTTTTATTGCATTCTATGGATTGTAAGTCACAAACTTTCCTAATTCAAGGAAAAGAGAATTTAGGTCTAATTTTCTTGGGGTAGGGGCAGAGTTCTAGAAAAGCATGGAAGATACTATTGTAATCTTTTCCATCTTTGGAGAGTATGACCTGCCACACCTGAATCTGTTTTTTCTGGGCTTGTTAAGAGGATTTCTATACTGCAAAATTTGAAGACAGAGGTATCCTGTGCTATGGACTTTGTAAATGAAGTACTCTGGGAGTCCAGAGTTGAAAGAAACCTTTTCTCACTGGGATAAATCTGACCACATTATCAATATCCCTGGAAAAATGTGGCAGATAAGAGGGAATATGAAGAAAAGGCTATTGAATTTTGATACAAGGCGGTAGGGGAATGTGACCACATAGCATCTCTTGGAGGTCTCAATTTTATTTGTGTCATGTATACAAAGGAAGCACTCTTTTGCTCTTCTGGTATATTTAGGTATAAAGTTTTTTGATATCTTTTGAATTCTCATGATTATGCTATCACATCTTCACACATTTTTTTTTTTTTAGTAGGGGAATGTGCACATAGCATCTCTTGGAGGTCTCAATTTTATTTGTGTCATGTATACAAAGGAAGCACTCTTTTGCTCTTCTGGTATATTTAGGTATAAAGTTTTTTGATATCTTTTGAATTCTCATGATTATGCTATCACATCTTCACACATTTTTTTTTTTTTGTACTGGAGATTGAACTTGGGACCTTGCACTTGCAAAGCAGGTGGCAGAACCACTGAGCTAAATCCCCAGCTCTTCACACATTTCAGTTTGACTTCTCCCTCTTTGATTTTCCGATGGTCTTATTCAATATTTAGAGAAAATACACCACTTTGACTCTTTTCCCCTGGTTGTCTCCTCCACTCAGACTTAATATCTTCTTATCCTATAAAACTACACGTAATACAGAATTGCACTATTTTTATTTTTACTCGGTGAAGTTTGACCTAAGATATTTCCTCCAACCTTCTGTGTCCAGTGGGGCTTTTAGAAGGTGATTCTCTCATGGAATGCTTACCTCATCAGTGCATTAATCCATAGCTGGGTTCATAGCTGTTAGGAAATGGGAAGTAGGTCACTGGGGGCATTGATGAGTGTATCCTGTCCCCAGTCCCTTCCCCTTTTTCTCTGTTCTTTGCTTTTCAGACATGATGAGTTGAGCAGCTTTCCTCTGCCATGATGTTGTTGCCTTGGAACCAGATGCCCATGGCTCTAATTATCTGAACTATGAGCCAAAATGAAGCTGTTGGGGCTGGGGATTTAGCTCAGTGGTTCTGCGGCCGACTTCACAAGCAGAAGGTTCTAAGTTCGATCCCTGGTACCAAAAAAAAAA
>NW_022900930.1:22248575-22279937 GCF_012274545.1 Fukomys damarensis
TTGTAAGTCACAAACTTTCCTAATTCAAGGAAAAGAGAATTTAGGTCTAATTTTCTTGGGGTAGGGGCAGAGTTCTAGAAAAGCATGGAAGATACTATTGTAATCTTTTCCATCTTTGGAGAGTATGACCTGCCACACCTGAATCTGTTTTTTCTGGGCTTGTTAAGAGGATTTCTATACTGCAAAATTTGAAGACAGAGGTATCCTGTGCTATGGACTTTGTAAATGAAGTACTCTGGGAGTCCAGAGTTGAAAGAAACCTTTTCTCACTGGGATAAATCTGACCACATTATCAATATCCCTGGAAAAATGTGGCAGATAAGAGGGAATATGAAGAAAAGGCTATTGAATTTTGATACAAGGCGGTAGGGGAATGTGACCACATAGCATCTCTTGGAGGTCTCAATTTTATTTGTGTCATGTATACAAAGGAAGCACTCTTTTGCTCTTCTGGTATATTTAGGTATAAAGTTTTTTGATATCTTTTGAATTCTCATGATTATGCTATCACATCTTCACACATTTTTTTTTTTTGTACTGGAGATTGAACTTGGGACCTTGCACTTGCAAAGCAGGTGGCAGAACCACTGAGCTAAATCCCCAGCTCTTCACACATTTCAGTTTGACTTCTCCCTCTTTGATTTTCCGATGGTCTTATTCAATATTTAGAGAAAATACACCACTTTGACTCTTTTCCCCTGGTTGTCTCCTCCACTCAGACTTAATATCTTCTTATCCTATAAAACTACACGTAATACAGAATTGCACTATTTTTATTTTTACTCGGTGAAGTTTGACCTAAGATATTTCCTCCAACCTTCTGTGTCCAGTGGGGCTTTTAGAAGGTGATTCTCTCATGGAATGCTTACCTCATCAGTGCATTAATCCATAGCTGGGTTCATAGCTGTTAGGAAATGGGAAGTAGGTCACTGGGGGCATTGATGAGTGTATCCTGTCCCCAGTCCCTTCCCCTTTTTCTCTGTTCTTTGCTTTTCAGACATGATGAGTTGAGCAGCTTTCCTCTGCCATGATGTTGTTGCCTTGGAACCAGATGCCCATGGCTCTAATTATCTGAACTATGAGCCAAAATGAAGCTGTTGGGGCTGGGGATTTAGCTCAGTGGTTCTGCGGCCGACTTCACAAGCAGAAGGTTCTAAGTTCGATCCCTGGTACCAAAAAAAAAAGCTGTTTTTTTTCAAGTTGTGTATATCATGTATTTTGTCCTAGCAACAGAAAGCTGACAAATACATATGTGTTATTCATGTATCAAAAACTCTATATTCCACGTATTGATCTGTCTTCTTGAATATCTCACAAGGCAAATTCATTAAAACTCGGGACATAATTGAATTATCTTTGTATCCCAATGACTAGCAAAATAATAAGATAGGATGGTTGGCTCAACATGGTCTATAACCTAGAAATAGACCTTTTTCTTTCTCTTTTTTTTCTTTTTTCTTTTTTTGGTACTGGGGCTTGAACTCAGGATGTTGTACTTAGAAGCCAGGTGGCAGAACCACTGAACTAAATCCCCGGCCCAGAAATAGACTTTTGTGTGATTCACATCAAAGCAGGAAGGATAGTTAATGGAAAATAGCTTTTGGGTATCTGAATTGGACATTTGCTCTGGAAAACAGAAAGAAAAAGAAGCAACTCCCTCCTCTTCAACAAATAAGCTTCTAATCTGTTGGGAGCATCAAGGCATGAATACACACAGAAGTAAATACAACAAGGAGGTAGGCAGAATAAAAATGACTCTCCTAAAATGCCCACATCTTAAACTCCAGGAACCTATCAATTATGTTGCTTAACATGACAAAAGAGATTTTGGATATGTGTTTAAATACAAATCTGAGAGGAGGAGATGATTCTAGATTGTCCAGGTGGCCCAAGTATAACCTGATAAGTGAATAAGGTCGGCAAAAGAGTCAAAGTTGTGCAATGCAAAAAAGATCTGATTCATAATTTTTGGATTTGGAAGACAGAAAAAGACAAGAGTGAAAGCATCCTCTAGAATCTGGAAAGGCAGGAAAGAATACAGTCCTGCCTGCACCTTACTTTTAGTTGAGTAAGATCTATTGTGGATTTCTAACTTTTAGACTGTGAGATAACAAAGTTGTGTTGTTGTTTTAAGCCTCCATACTGTGATAATTTGTTACAGTAGTGTTAGTAAACTACTACAAACAACAAAGTTAAAGATAAGAATGTATAAAAAATACATTAGGGATAAATAAGGCAGAAATTGCCAATTACTGAAATCTTTATTGTCCTATCATATACACGTCCATTCTTTCATTTCAAATTTCACTCTGAAAAATAATTAGGCATGTGGGAAAATTAGGTTTGGTGCATTGCATTAAAAGCTTACAGAATTTATAGCCAAGGAACTAACAAAAACAGTAAGAGTGCCGATAACAATCATAGCACAGTGAACCATCCAGTGACATTGCCTCTGCTCCAGTGAGTCTATTTGCAGCTTTATACCTTGGACTCTTGATTTCTTCTTGGGAATGGAACTTTTTATTTTTTTTGGTTTTTTGAAACAGGGTCTCACTGTGTAGTTGAGACTGACCTGGAACTCACTATGTAGCCCAGGCTGGTCTCAAACTCAGTGATCCTCCTGCCTCATTTGCCCGAGTGCTGGGATTACAGGCATGCGCCACCACACCCGGCTCATGGAATATTCTTAAAGTTAGTTGTTTGGGATAGCAAACTGCATCATTAAGATTAAAAACTCAACCCTCAAATAAGGGTCTGAATATGGAGACATAATTCAGGGAGCCTGCCTTGTCCATCTTTCTTTTTTTATGCTAGGGGAAGCACCTTTGCAGATTCTTCATCTTCACTGAGAAGTGTGGCAGAGTGGAAAGTTCACCTTCCTTGTCAGAGTCATAGAACTATCTCCTACTTGTGCACTAGAAGACACTTCTACAGCTGTTCCAATTTTTTCTTAAAGTTTTCATATAATGCCATAGTTTTTTATTTACAGTAATTCTGAAAAGTTTAGCTGCTCGTTACTTCAAGACACTAACCTACTTGGGAAATTTGAGACTATATTTGGTAGAAACAATGAGGACAGTTAGCTCAGACTAGGTGGAGAGGGGTAGTGAGACAGGAGATTAGGGTGTGGTGAAGCTGGCTGGGGAAGTAGGTGTGATCTGCCAATTACAAGATCGAAGAACACAAGTGCAGAAAGCCCTACAGATAGACTTCTTCTTGTGAGAATTTGAGCAGGTTTTCCTTAGGATGCCTAGACCTGATGTCAGCCTGAGGCATGAGATCCCAGCACCACCTTTCACCACCTTTTCAGTTTGCAGAAGTTCTTTTTGTTTTCCTCAAGATTTGGATGGCCTAAAAGGACACAGATGACAAGAAGAGCTCCTCACAATAACCTGCTCTGTATCCTGCAGGGTCTACTTTTATCTTGCTGTTTCCTCTTTTACTTGGCCCAGGCTTACTCTGCATAGCCAGTTTCTCCCACACTCTTCATTTACTTTTTCAAATAAATTTGCTCCTTGTTCATTTTGTTCAATTCTTTGTTGGAGATGAAATGAACCTGGAATCTAACTCCAGAAAGAGAGGTGAGCAACCCAAAACCTGGTGATGTTTACTTGGTGAGCCACATTCAGAAGCTGATACCCAGTAACATTTTGGTGAGCCAGCCAGGAGAATAGAAAACCAGGATATTCTGATAACATTTTGGCAGAGACATCCAGCAATAAAATTTAAGAACCGGAGACCAAGATGAGGTCCACGCCGAGTACAATTTCTGTTTCTCTCCAAAAGGGTTTTTCTTCTTCTCTCTTTCATTCCCTCACTTTCTCCCCAATCCGGGATTGGGGGGACTCTTCTCAAGGCATCAGGGAGGGGCTTCCTGGCCCAGCAGTGGTGATAGGGAAGGGAATGCAGGCTTCTATTTTTCTTTCTGGCTGTTTGTACTCTCTTTGTGGGTCTTTGTTGTCCAAGCATCTGTTTGTTGTACTTTGCTACTCATTTTGGAAATTAATCTAGGCTCTACTTACCCCAGTTTTGTAAATGACTTTTTCTTTCTAAATTTGTGTTACATTTGTTTGCTACTTTTTTTTTTTTATTAACCTAGTCTCTGCTTACCCCAGTTTTGGAAACTTTTTTTTCTTGGTTTGTGTTTTGGTCTGATGCTAGAGTTCAGTGTGCCCACCCTGGGTGTTTCTTCCTCAGTTTATGTGATGCTGGGTTTAAGGGTGAGATGTTAAAATTAAGAGTGCTCCATCCTGGATGTGTGTGACATCGATAACTAGGCTTAGAGTTGCATGAAATCGTGGGCATGAATGTGGGTTTATGTCAACTCACATCACCTTTTTCTTTTTTTTTATTAATTGGCCTTATGAGCCAAGCCTCTGATTTTGAAGAACCAGAGGAAAGAACCTCTTTTCTTTTGAAGTTATTTGAACTGGCTGAGTGGCTCTTCCCCACACAGAAGAGAAATATTTGTCCATTTAAAAAGGAAATGCCCAAGGCTATTTGCTTGGGTAAGGCAATAGCCAGGAGGGCCTGTTCAAACTGGCTTTAGCTGACTCACTTCCTCCCTGTCTCAGATCCCACCTCAGTTTATGGCTTCCTCACGGGATTTCTTCTTTGTTTAAGTGCGGATAATTTTAAACCCTATGCTTGATGACCTGAGCAGAAGGAATAGACAATGTTTAAAATTTAATTAAAGAGACTGTGAGTATATAGAAGCAGAGCCATCTCTGTTGTTAGAGTTTTGGGTTGTTTTTTTTTAAACTATTAGAGTAAATGTAAGACACAGTATTCCCAACTGGCTCCATTCTGGTTAAGTAGAGTCATCAAGGGACTTGAAATACCAGCTGTACTATCAAGGGGCTCAGAATACGAGGGACTTTAAATGCAAATTGGACCACCAAAGGATTCATTCAGTAAGTGGCTAAGGGAATTTTGCTTTGTTCTACTCTTACTTCATGGGAGTTAAAGGACTAGGTAAGGCCAACAAGTGTCTTTGCCCTCTTCTTCCTAATGAGTTAATGGGTCCAAATGAAGAGACAAAGGCCCTGAAAGCATTTCTTCTGTCCTCAATGATGCTGGCAACACCCAGATAGAGATGTCTGCCTAATCTGTTAGTGTTTCCAAGGGATGCTTTGTAGAACTCTCAGGTCTCCCCCTTCTTCATGGGATATCACCTTACGAAGTCAAAACCCAGTTGTCTCCTTCCTTTACCAGCCCCAAGCCAAGCCAGTGGGAATCTCCTTGGAACTTTTCTCCATGAGAATTTCACCAGCTTCAGCACTAGGCTCTATTCTTGATGAATGGGAAAGATTTGATATTGACAATCCATAACCGGAAGAGCTTATTTACTTTTGCAATACAGTTTAGGTCCAGTGTGAACTGGAAAGCGGCCAGAGATGGATATTGAACTGTGAAACTATTCTCCAGTTATAATGTTTCCACTTAAAACACAAAACGTGGAATGAGATCCCTGTTGTACGGGCTTTGTGATTCTCTATCAAAGGGAATGCTCAGGCAGTATAGTGTTTAGAGTGATTCCTGAGGAGGAAAAAGATATTTTTTGATAACCCCATCCTGAGACTCTTATGAATCTCTCAGGGGGACATAAGTTTCTTTGATTTGTTTGATGATACTGGGAGGTCTTTTATACCTTCTTGTTATAGTCCCCAGGTCAATAAATCAAGCCCCCTCTTCAGCTACAAATGTACAGTATGCTAGGAACTATGCAAGTGAACAATATGCTTTAAATAGGGAGGAATTCACCCTGAAAAGGTTAATTACCTCTTCAACAGAACAAAACTGGGACAGTAATCCTAGTCATGGACTCAGAATGTTATCTGATACTCTGGCTATTCTTACCATAGAAGTAAAGTAGTGTATTGAGAATTTCATAATATAAATCCCTCTTCCAGGGAGGGAGAAGCACTCGTGGAACATCATTTCACATGTCATTTAGCCCTGGATATTTGGTATAAGCTACAAACACTTCAGGTAGGACCATAGACACCTATGGTTCAATTGCTGTACATAGTCTTTTCTGTGTTTGATGAGCAAGATCCAGCGGAGGGACAACTGAGGACCCTGTCTCAAATGCAACAAGACTACAAACTAGGCATGTGACTTCACCAAGCCACTGCCTGGGCCCTGTTCTGAGTGTGAGGCAGCCAATGCACCTGACTCATGGCATTGAAGGTTTGACTGTCTCCATTATCAGAGAGGGGCTAGGCCAGCCAGAACCTTTATTTCTGTACTCCTGAAGAGGACCAGCAGAACATGCAATGCCCCTGTCCATGGACATCGCCATCTCTCTGAGGGACTCTGGGTAATCTTGGACATCATGAGTGAGCCAATTCAATTATTTCATTCTGTTTTGATTTTATTTCTCTAGGAAACCCTTCTCTGGATATATTGTCATAGTTGGAGTCAAGGGAACCCCTGATCAGAGATTCTTTTTTTTTTTTTCTCATTGAGTTTATTGGTACATTTTAGGTATACATTACAGTTACATTCATTATTGGGATCTTGTACCTTTACATGAGAATCACAGATTCTTTGGAGCTATACTAACAGAAGAAACTAGGGCCTCCTAGCTCCTGGCCAAGGAGAACCATCTACTGTTCATCCTAGAGACCAAGAGCTCTTAAAAATTTGGAGAGATTGAACACACACAGACCAGTAAAATCTGAAATGGAAGGGCTCCTTCTCAGTGATCCTTACTATACCCACTGCAGTAAAGGTGGCAGAGATAGATGCATCTTTGTAGACTACAGCCAGCCCCACCTGAACAATCTGAAAGACAAGATTACCGAAAAGAAGAACTACTGTGAGCCTCTGGAAGACTTTTGATTTCTCTTCAAATAGCAAGACTCCAGTGCCACTACAGGAAGCATGGAAATCTGACCTGCTCTTCATATTTGGGCTAATAGTGAAGAACAATGGTCATTAACTCTATGGTCATTAATTCTAACTGTGTTTTGATGGATTTTTATTTCTTCAACTCAGCCAGTTGAGCCACAGTACCCCAAGATAGTTAGAGAGCACAGAATCTCCAGTAGATAGGATCTACAGCCCCTTCCAAACTGAAGAAGCTACAGAAGACAGAGACTTCTACTCCCTCAGCACCTCATAAAGAATTATGGGGATTTATACCTCTCAAGAGGAAATGACATAGGAGATTAGGGTGTGGCAAAGCTGGCTGGGGAAGTAGATGTGACCTATCACTTACAAGATTTCAGAACACATTTACAGGACAGTTCCCAAATCCCTGCACATAGACTTCATGTGAGAACTCAAGCAAGTTTTCAAGGCAGGCCACCGAACCACTGAGCTAAAGCCCCAGCTCAAGCAAGTTTTCAATAGGACGGCCTGATGTCAGTCGGAGGAGTAGGATCCCAGCATGACCTCTCAGGACCTGTTTGTAGACATTCTTGTGGTATTCCTTGAGATATAAAAGGACACAGACAACAAAAAGAGTTTGCTATTGTGGCTTTCCTCACTATAGCCTGGTCTGTATCCTCCAGGGTGTACTCTTATCTTGTTTTCTCCCCTATACTTGGCCCAAGCTTATTCTTCATAGCCACTTTCTCCCTCACTGTTCACTTTACTTTTGCAAATAAACTTTTCCACTGCTTTTTGCTTGTTTTGTTCAAGATTTAAAGAACCTGGGAATCTAACTCCAAAAGGACAGGCGAGTGACCCTAAACCTATTATAAACAGCTAAGTTAGATAGAAATATAATAGGCAGTCAGCTGAGCCGTTGAGAGAGTTGGGAAAAAAGGTAAAAACACACTACAACTGTGGAGAAGACACATCAGCTGGAGGCCAGGCCTCACGACAAAAGTACCAGGGTTACACAGTTCCCCAGAGGATAAGTGATAACACCTGGTCTAGTAAAGTCTAAATAGGCATCAATCACCTCAGTGGGTGACCAAGACCTCCAGATCCATCACCTACCAAGTTCTTTATTTTTTCCATGTACTCTTGCTATGTGACTTGCTTCCTCATTGGATCACTATTACCTCAGTGACTATACTTGTAATCTCATTGGTTGATCATAGCTGTAACCTATGTGACACCTACATGGATTTTGCTTTGTAAAACTTCCCTGTAAAGTGGGTTCCCCGGCTACCTATTCAGGTCCTCTCCTGCCTCTCAGGAGCTATCTTTGTGATAAATATTTTCCTATTCTTTTTAAAAAATTTTTTTGATACAAGGGATTGAACTCAGGATAGTATGCTTGAGAGGCAGTTGTGGTGCCACTGAGCTAAACTGCCAGCATTATTTTCCTGCTCTTAACCTCTGTTGTTCCTAGAATTCACTCTACAGTTTTTAGAGAACACAGGCTCTGCGTATCAGACATCTAATAGGGTGGGAAATACATTATTTCCTATTTTATCTCTGGTATCAACCCCAGTAACATTTATTTAGTGAGCCGCTTTTAGAAGGAGCTACCCACTAACAGTGGGAAGTGAAGTCCTGCTGACAGTGGCCAAGAGCTGAGCCTTGAAAATGAATAAGACTGTGGAGGAATCCTTTCCCGATGTGCAAAGGAAATGTGATGGCCCATCATGTGAGGGAGCCGGGGGTTTAGGGAGCTGGTGGGCTGTGTTTGGCCTGGGCACCACTGGCTGGTACAATTCTGGTGGTCAAAGGCAGCAGACCTCATACACATAGGGCCTCAGTGCTCATGCTGAAGGCATTCAGAAGCTTCCTTCAAAAAGATGGTGTGGTGTTGCTTCCAGAATCACCTCTACACACTGCAGCTCCCTCACTGAGCCTGCAAGCCCTTCACCCCCATAATGCCCCTTCCAAGCAGCCTCTTATACTTTTCTGACAATAGTTCTCTGGGAGCAAATAAAAACATAGGAAAGCTGGTTCTAGAGATGCACCCTTAAATGACTTCGGTGCTCCTGCCCATCACCAGCCTCATCAACAGAGAACCTATAGGACGGGCCTGTATTCAGATTCATTCCCCAGTCCCACAGATATTGGGGCTTCCTGTACATTAATATGTGTGAAGAACTTACATCTATTTCTCAATCTCAGGTTACTTTAAAACCACCTCTATTACTCATCCTTCATAGCCCATTGGTTTCCTGTACAGTTAATTCTTTCCTCTCCCTTCTCCTTTTCCTTTCTTCCTCTTCTCGTCTCTCTCTCCTTCTCCAGCTTCTCTGAGTCTTTTTTTTATTTCTCCCCTCAAATCCACTCCTTGCATTTGAAGGTGACACTCCTGGCAGGAGGGAGCCTTGTGTATGCTCTTCTGCAGCTGCACAGTCCTGTGTGCGGTCCTCAAGCCCCTCCCCATTCTGTGCCCTGGATGGTGCTTGGTGCTGTGTTTCTGACCTTGCCAATTGTTGCACCTGTCCTGTGAAAACTCTTCTTCCTGGACTCAGCGTTGACCTTGAACTCTTGATCCAAAAGCGCCATCCATCCATCACAGCATCTTTAGGCTGAGGCTGTCTTCTGCTGTTTCCTGTTTACACAGAAACAAACGCAGTGATTTCTTGGAGTCCAGGTGAGACTATACCTGGCAGGGCATGCCATGTTGATGGAGAAACAACTCCTCAAGAGGGCTGGGCATGGTGGTGTATGCCTGTCATACCACCACTCTGGAGGCTGAGGCAGGAAGATTCTGCATGAGTTGGAGGCCAGCCTGTGCTACATAGTGAGCCAGCCTGAACTACAGAGTGACACTCTGTCTCAGAAGACCAAACACCAAACCAAAACAAAGTAAAACACCTCAAAAAGGTCAAAGGGAAATCTCAAAATCAATCAGGGAAACTGTAGCCACACAACCCGGAAAAAAGAATGTAGGGTATTGGGAAACTTGTAAATGTGGTTCTTACCCAGAGAATAGGAAATCCTTCACTTCTGCATAACAAGAAAGATATCATCAGCATTCACGGCAATTTCCCTAAGAGCTACGGGAAGGTAGGATTATAAAAGCTAAAATTTACTCCATCACCACTACAAAATGATTCAGAAAAAGATTTGGAAATCAAACAGGCATGTATAATTTTTATCACTCACTGATTTAAGAAATAATAATGAAGAATAAGCTACACGCTATGGATTAATAAGTGCTGATCAGATTGAATATGTAAGTAAATTTGGATTTAAATTATATATCAAGGAAATCTACCAAGGGCAATTATGAGTTCTTTGGAAGGCTTTAAAAGAGGAGCGATTAAACTTGGTCTAAGTGGAGAGGTTGTTCAAAACAAGAAGGGTAAAGAATTATGAAAGTTAATTTTCTTTGCCCTTTCAGCTGCTGTTCTATGAAGCAGTGCTTGCAGGTGTCAATTCAGCAAATCGTGGTTCCGCCACACCTGACCTGCTGAGGGATCAGATTGTTGCCTGGTGTGGCGAGAATGACAGTAGCCTTTGTTCTAAAGGAGGGGCATGAAGTACAATGGACTTTGGCCTTCAATTAACACCACAATCCCCATGATCCACTGAACTCCAAACACACCCCCCGGATTAGCAAACCTATTTTTCTGAGTGTCCGGTTTTCAAAGACAATGCTGTAGAGAAAAGCCTGGGAAGTTGACACAATACAGAATAGTACAGTGGGAGGGCAGCGAAGAGGAAAAAAAAACCGGGGGTCTTATATATTTTCTTAACGATTGTTTCCAAAAGATAAGGTTGTTTATGCAACTTTGCAGCTTCTAACACTGAGAGAGGGAAAACTGTGAAACCAGAATGTGAAGAATTATGGTCTGCAAATAAACACTGCAAACAATTCACTGTAACCAGTGGGGTGGGAAGGCTGGCTGGGAAGAGACAGACTACTAATGTGCATAAAGTAATAAGTTTTGGAGCATTACTTATCTAGGACTGGACGTCTGGCTTCATTTTGTTTGTGTGGAGTGATTATTTGCAGTCTACATTCAGAGAAACAGTTTACCCAATGATGCCCAGGACTCTTAAGAGAGCGATCTCTTGACTGGCTTCCCAGGGCCTGCTTACCAGATGGTTCTCCTATTGGCCTCACGCTGATATCTGTGTCACAGACCTTTATGGTCTAGAATTGGCTTTGGGAAGCATAGGGGCCAGTTAGAGAATATAAAAGGGGTCATTAGTGCAACCCCCAGCTACTACCGGGAAATGATCAAAAAGTGTAAATCTGCACATCAGAAGTTGGAAGATTTTTTTTTCTTTTTCTGAAAGTAGTCTGGAGAAATTTGTTCATTTAGAGCGAAGGATATTCTTTTTCTCTATGAAGGAAAATCAGTGCCCCCTCCTGGATGCTCTTTGTTCTGAGCACTGCCGACCATGCCCTGGCATCTCTGTCGGGTGAGGCCAGCTCCAGAGGAAGCCTTTGCTTTGTTCATTTTTGTGGCTGCAGAGACTTTGATGAAAGGTTCTTTGACCTAAGGATCAGTTTTTTCATTCATAATTAATGTCCAGGAGGTGAGTGGAGCTGGAGGAGCTCCAAGGGCACTAGCAACCTTATCAGGCTCGTGTGTTTTCCTGAGAAATTTATCTTGGGCCAGAAGGACTCTGCAGCAGCATGTAGGAATGGGGTGAGGCTTAAACCTATGTTCAAGCTTGGGTTGAATATTTCCTAGCAGAGGGCAAGGCCAGGCTTTGCTGCGTCAGCTCTGCCTTAAGAGAAGAGCTGAAGGGTTAATACTGTATGATTTCTTAGATGGTGTGAGTGTCTGAATGTTCACATGACTGGCCATGACACTGAGTAAAACTCAAAGTGGGCAACGATATTTCAGGTTATTAAGATTTAAATATCGCCCAAATGCTTATGTGTGAATTTTATTTTTAAGTTATGACTTCCTTTCTGTATATTGCAGAAAACGCATACAATGAAGGAGGGATAGTTGGTGTCACTCTACACCAGGTGCTTCCTAGATTTCTGCGTAGATTGTTGAGTAAACAGAAGTATGATAGATGTCACTAAGAAGTCACACAGCATCCACAGATAAAGCACGGGGCATGTGCCACCCTTCTCCACTTCTTTGGTGCTGGAGACTCCAGACCTGTGTGGTGAGTTTATTTATGCAGCATTTGCTTTTGGAAGAGGAACTAAAATTGAAGATGAGAAAATGACATTTTGAAAATGCATATGGAGTTCACAGAGAGATACAAAACAATCTGTTTTTTTTAATTTCCTAAGAAATCATCACTAGGATTATGTTATTTCAGACTTCTTGATGATCTGTACATACCTGTTGTAAAATGGAGGAATTGCAGCAGCACCATTATTGCTTTTCTGATTGCTTGTTTAAAAGGTATTATACACAAAAATACCCAAATCTGCACCCATTTCTACACCAGGAAGAAATTGTTTGGCATTAGCTTCTTCTCAGTAATGGTTTTTCACAAAATGTTATTTAAAGACATATTTCTTTAGGTATTATTTGCTTAAAAGAGCTTAAGTTATGATCTTAAATAAATCAACCTTTCTCTTCTTGCTCTCTCCGCTCCCGTTTCCATTTGGCTTAAATGAGTAATGCTTTGACCACTGAGCTCTTTCAGAGAGATAGGTCTAAAGGACAAATTGAAGCAGAAGATTTTAGCTAGCAATTTCCAAATAGCACATAATTTCCGTTTTTTTTTTTTAATCGTCTTTGTCAGAGGAGGAGAGCAGGATGTGGAGAGTAAAGACATGACATGACAGGCAGAAAACACTGCGTCATAACACTAAGTTTCAAAGGAAGAGATTTTTAGAAAATGGTCAGATATTTATTGTTTAATTTTAAATTTTTGTTTGATACCATCAACTTCTTGATGCTTGAAGTTGCTCAAAATATTCCAGCGTGAGCCCACGAAATTGACTTCAGAGGTCACATTTTCCTAACACATTGGAGGTTAAAAAGTTGTTGTATAGGGTAGAAGAATGGCAGTAGTAGGGCCCCGCTATAGAAATATTGTCTGAGAACAAAAATTTAAACTTACATTCTGGAAAAAAAAAAGTGGAAGCAGTTCAGGCCTCTCTAACTTCCGAGACACGCCGACAATGAAAAGGCCGCAAAGTATAAACAGCTGTGACAAGTGCATTGTTGTCCCAGCTCCCAGCACTTTGATCTCTGTTTCCACACACTACGTTTAAACAACATGCTTGCCCCAGGAGGGGCCATGCACAGGGATTCACCTGTATTGGCACGTGGGTGCAGTAGACAAAGTTTTGAATCCTGTTATGTTGTATACCAGATGTAAGATCCTGTGTTTCTGTTTTCAAATAGGAGGTAATGCCATAAGGTTGTCAGGATTAAAATGAAAGTGACAGAACAGGCCTGTCACATAGTAGCAACTCACCAAATGTTGGCTTTGTATGCTTAAACTTCTTTGAAATAAGGCACCTCCCACACCCCATGAAGTCCTCACAGGACTGTACTCTTTGAACTCTCTCCCCAGACCATCTGCCACTTCTGCTTCTGCTTCGTGCAGCTGGCATTGCTGAGGAGGGGTTCCACTGAGTGACTTAGCCAGGTATGAAGGTAGACTGAAGGTCCCATAAAACTCTTGGGACCTTCACTTCCAAAACAAGTTTCCCTTCACTTTTCTTCATTATAACCACGATTTCTGCTCAGTGTAACCTAATTTCACCTGTAAAACGAATTCTCAGGAATAGGTCTTTCCCCTGAGGTCTGACCATGTCTTATTTGTCAGAATGGCTCAGAGTTGTCACATCCTTCCTTTTTCTCCCTCCTCAAAGTTTGCTTTCAGACAACAGTGTGATTTAGACTTATAAAGGAGGAATAAGTCTCAAGAAACCTAAGCGTAAATCTAAGAACAATCTAATGATCTCAGTGCTCAGGTTTTAAGAGGAAATGACTTTGTTTCATTAGGGACCAGTCAATGCTAGGTCAATAAAATAATTTTTTGCATTATCCAAGGACCTAGCCAACTTAATGCGTAATCATTGATAAAGAACAATGGAAATTTTTCAAAGTTTGTTTTTATTTTGTATTGGAGATCGAACTCGGGTCCTTGCACTTGCAAGGTAGGTGGCAGAACCACTGAGCTAAATCCCTGGCATGAGAACAATGGAAATTTTTGAAAAGAAACCAGGAGCATCGTTTCAGACTATGCTAGGGAAATGGAGGAGTCTATATATCCTTTGCATTTATGTCCTACATAACATATGCAGAGCACCTGCTCTTTAACGAGGCACTTTCAACTGGACAACAGGCAGGAGGCTAGAAAGATCTCACAGCATTTTGTAAAGTGGAGTGTGGAATGCAAGGTTTTCCTTTCCCAAATGTATGTATCCCATGCCAAACCCAAGGATCAAAAGAGTAAATGGTGAGAAGGGAGAGGCATTTGATCATCAGATGGTTAAATGTGGTGTGATAGTGTTCTATTAGAAGTTTGAAGCGTTCGACACATGTTCACTTCAGTTCCCACACACCAAACTAGAGACACATGGAACATGGCGATGGGAAACATCTGTGCACGTCACTCACCGTGCTGGTTAATTGTCTGTTGGCTCTAACTCCACTCCCACTCTTCTGTTCTTCTCTGTAGCGCTCTACAGAGCCTGAGAACTGCATTTCCCAAACTCCCTAACTGACTGACTTCCAATTAGGCTCTACTAATGGGAGACACTGGCGGAAGTCTCGAAGGAAGGTAGAAGGGAAATGCCCGTTTTATTTCTTCATCCGTTGAAGTTTTTGGCAGTGGTAACCATAGCAGCCACAGCTGCAGGAGTGGTGGTGAGTGAAGGTGAGCTCTGATCAGATGGAAAATCTTCAGTTGTGGAGGCCAGGGATGCTGCTACAGCTGCTTCTGCACAACATTCCCTGGTTCTAGATCTGGCAGCATTAGTGACAGGAAACCGCTGGTAGGAGATTAGCTTCTTGCTTCCTGAAAGTTTCCAACACAGCAAAGGGGCAGCAAGAGAGCAATCATGGATCCTGGATAATATCAGTGTTTCTTTTGTTCAGTCAGCCTTAGGATGGTAGTAATTTCCTGCAGTTACTAATCTCTAAAACTGTCCTCCCTTTTTTTGCCTCCAGGCTTTCAACACATTTGTAGCCAATTTCTTATGTTCTCTTCCCTTTACTAAAATTCCAGGAGTAGTTTCAGTGTTGCTGACTGGATACTTGCCAATGCATGTATAATATAAACTAGGCACAAAAAGTGAAGGCAAATCAAATTAAGATGTGAAAATATTTAATCCCATACCCCATTTGTGTTTAGGGATTTATAGAAAAGAAAGCTCAAGCAACTGTTCGCCCGAAAAGATCTACAAAAAGCCCAGCTCCCTGTCATGTACCCTGTAGCATCTCCCAAGCAGAAGAGGTTAACACAACAAGCATTCTAGACAAGAAAGAGGTTTTCTTTTGAGAGACTATTGCTCATAACCTTAATTTTTTTTGGAGGGGGGTACCAGCGATTGCTTAGGATCTAGGGATTGTGAGGCAGGTGGTGGAATCCCTGGCCCCATAACGTTAATTTTTAATGGCATTGGTAAAAAGTACCTTTCACCAAGTATCTTTCATATGTTAGGCATTTAAAGTGTTATTTAATTTAATTGTTATAATAACCCTAGAAATAAGGCATTATTTTCATATATATATATGAAGAAAACAAAAGATCTGTAATAGCATTGCACGTTGCTTAGTGGTGTCATGGAGCAAAATTTCAACAAATTGAGTTTTAAAGATCTAGGTACTTTTTATTAGTGACTCATGAATCTGGGAACATCTATTCTGCAAAACAGACAGGGGAACCTTCAGGGTTTGCCTAACAGTGGGGTTTTTAAGGAAATTTGAGCAGGAGGGAGGAAACTGCATTGTTTCAAAGCAGACTGATTAACATCAGGTTACTTTCCTTGTATGGGTGAAAGCAGAGGGAACTTTCTTGTGCCAGCTTGGATTAACTGGGTCCCTTTTGATTAGTTGCTGTGATCCTATCTCTCTCTCTCTCTCTCTCTCTCTCTCTCTCTCTCTCTCAATGGGCCTATTTGAGGATTTTTCTATTTTTTTTTTAAGTTTTTCAGTTTCATTTTGTGACATTTAACCCAATAACTCCAGTTTGGTTTGGTCTGTGGGGGTTTACTGTAGGAGCACAATTTGAAATAATGAACTCTTCTCAGTTTTATTTAATGATGGCTACACATTCCTCTTTTTAGGCTGCATACTTTTTGTAGTGAAACTTAGCCATGCCCTGGTCCAGCGGTGCAGTCACGCTCTGGAATTTAAGATCACCCATGATTTACTCTGGCCTGTAGAATGTGCAGAAGAGACGTGTGATCCGTAGGCCACACCTAAGGGATCTGGCAGGCTCTGTCTTCATCCACGTGGAACACTGTCCTGTAATGTCCCAGAGTGCAGCAGGCCTAGCCTACAGGAGGACAAGAGGCTGTGTGGAGAAGCCACAAGATGCCTCACATAGCAGCCAGAACCAACTGTCAGGGATGTGAGTGTGGCTTTCTCTGACCTTCTGTACAACTGGCTTTCAATGAACACAACTGCATAAGCAGGCAAGGCAAAACTAGAAGGGAAAACCACCAGGCTGACCTGCAGAATTATGCAAAATAATAAATCATCATCTCAAGCCACCAAAGCTTCTGTACAGCAATAGACAGGGCTGGTAAAAATACAGTATGCATTTAAATTTTAAAAGTTTGTTACAGTAAAAAACATATTGCCATTAATCCCCCTCAAAATACTCCTCACTTATACCATCATTTTTGACACTTTCTGAAGCAGTTCTGGAAATTCTCTTTTGCGTCTTTATGAGGTATAATTAAAAATACAATGAATGCTGTTGCCAACTGCCATACAATAAAAGGTAGGCTCCTAAAAACATTATGATATGTCCACATTCACCGTATTCACCTGATCTGGCACTGTGTGACTTCTGGCCCTTCCTCAAAGTCAAAAGGACCTGGACAAGTAAACATTTAAAATCATTTCAGGACAATAAGGTAGCCATGACAAATACACTAAAGACACTCATGAGAGAGGACTTCCAGAACTGCTTCAGAAAGTGGCAAGACCAATGGAATAAATGTATCAGAAGAAAGAGGAAGTATTTTGAGAGGGATTAATGGCAATGTGTCTTTTACTGTAATACATTTTAAAAATTCAAACATCCATAGTATTTTGTGGTCATATATCATATAGCCAATAAAGTGGTCATTTATCATTTCTTTGTGTCAACATCCATTTTGACTTCATTTGTCAATAGCCGCCCTAATCCCTTTTGTTGGACTTGCTAATAAGATGCTCATCTCTCCTAGTCAAGGGGCAGGCGCATTACTCAATTTGGTCCAGCCTGATGGCTGTGTCTCTGGAACGAATGAATTTACTTATTTACTACCAATAAATCTTTTCATTCATTGTGTTTTCCCAGGGAAACAAGAGAAGAGTCAGTGTGTGTGCTACAAATGATTAGAAAAAAGGAAAGGAAGTACCTGGGTACAGAAAAATCAACTGTCAAATAAACACCCAGTGATGGGGTCACCAAAGACTGAGTAGACTCAGGCCATTCAGGAATAAGGAGAACAGCTCAGGAGAGAACAGATAAGTACATACCTTCCCACCTTCCCCTCCATTCCTCTTCATAAATTCAAGATTTAACATAAAGCTTTGGCTTCTAGCAGTAAATATGCAGTTATATTGGTCTCTCTCCTATTAAACAGTCTTGAAGCCAATCTGATGTAATGTTCTTGAACCTGAATAAAACTTCCTGAGTGACTAGAATATTCATTTGTATATCCTTTCTTGGTCCCCTCACCCCACTTTCTATACAGACGGACCCCATTTGGTTCTCTCTAAAATTACAGATGGGTTAGGTTTTTTGACCCATCCAAACAGCAATATCATATTTGGCATGAATTGCATCAAATAATGGTTTTTTTTCTTTTTTTGAGACAGGGTTGAACTGTGTAGTTCAGAATAGTCTTGAGCTCACTGTGTAGTCCAGGCTGGCCTCAAATTTGTGGCAATCCTCCTGCCTCTGCCTCCCAAAGGCTGGGATTATAGGTGTGCACCACCACACCCAGCTTTAAGTACCAGTTTTGACTCAGGAATTTTGGGCCAAGGGCTCATTTTTCCTTCAGTATTTCTGCATATGTCACTTGAAAGTTTTAAAGACTGTCCAATAATTAAATATATATGTGTGTGCCTGTATCAAGTTGTGTTTTTTTGTTTGTTTGTTTATTTTAGGTGCTTTGTTTTGTTTTGTTTTGTTTTTGAGGCAGAAGAAGGTAGGAGTCAAGTTTTAGGGCAATTTGGTCCCAAATAGGAAATTAGGGAAGGGAATATCTTTTCTATCAAAAGAAAAGATATCTTAGAATCCCCACATCAGGAAGATGCCCGCACACTTATTTTTGAGAACCTTTAATCTGCTGTAGAACCTTCCATCAAAGATACTTTGGTTCTTTTTCTTTCAAAACAAAACAAATTTTGTAAATAAAAAAACTCTAAAAGAACATGGACAGAAAAGATGGACACATTGTATTTACACAAACTAAGCCACCTAGCAATCACTAACTCAGAGACTAAGTAAAGTTACACAAAGCTTGGACAAATACAAAAATTAAAAGGGGGCAGCATGTGAGGGGAACAAGAAACCAGGATCAGACACACACTGCTCAATGCTATTGTTTGTCCAATATCATGCTGTTTTTTCGTTTTGTTTTGTCTTTTGTCACTGTAGCTTTGTCTTTTTTAAATTTTGTTTTTATTATTTTGTTTTTATTATTTTGTTTGAGACAGACTCTCACTATGTACCTCAGGATGGCCTTGAACTCACTATGTGGCCCAGGATAGCCATGAAGTTATCCTCCTGTCTTAGTTTCCTAAGTGCTGGGATTACAGGTATGTACAACCGTGTACAGCTTTGAAGCTTAATAATATAACTTGAAACCTGAGATTGTGATGCCTCCTGCTTTGTTTTTATTTGTCCAGAATGGCCTTTGCTATTCTGTATATATTCTGGTTCCATATGAATTTTAAGATTGTTTTCTCTAGTTCTGTGGAGAATGCTGTTGGTATTTTGATTTGGATTGTATTATATCTTTATATTAGTTTTGGAAGTATGTCCATTTTGACAATATTGTTCTGTCTATCTCAGAACATGGGGTGTCTTTCCATTTTCTGGTATCCTTTTTGAGTTCCTTTTTCAGAGTACTATAGTTTTCATTAGAGTGGTCTTTCATTTCTCTTGTTAGGTTAATTCCTAAGTATTTGTTTTTTTCTTGAAGCTACTGTAAATGCTATTGTTTTCCTAATTTCTTTTCAGTGGGTTCATCACTGGTATACAGGAATGCTATTGATTTTTGTGTGTTAATTTTGTCTCCTGCTACAGTGCTGAATTTGTTTATTAATTCTAGGTATCTTTTGGTGGAATTTTTTTGGATCTTCTATGTAAGGGATCACATTGCCTGCATATAAAGATAGTTTGGTTTCTGCCTTACATATTCCTTTTATTACTTTCTCACCTGGTTGCTCTGGATAAAGTTTTGAGTATGTATTATATTGAATAAAAGTGGTGATAGTGGACATCTTTGTATTATTCCTGATTTTAGAGGAAAAAGCATTTAGGTTTTTCCCATTAATATGATGTTGGGAATAGGTTTGTCATACATGGTATTTATCAGGTTCAGAAAAGGTCCTTCTGTATCTATTTTCCTCAGGGATAGTTTATCATAAATGGTTGTTGGATTTTATAAAAGGCTTTCTCTGTTCTATTGAGATGATGATGTGACTTTTGCTCTTGCTTCTGTTTATGTGATGTGTTACATTTATTGATTTGTATGTGTTGAACCATCCTTGCATTCCTGGATGAAGCATACTTGGCATGATGTGTGATCTTTGTAATGATTTGTTTTTGCATTCTGTTGCCAGTATCTCATTGAAGATTTTTGCATCTCTGTTCATTCATGATTTTGGCCTGTAGTTTTCTTTTTAATGGAGTTACATTGATTGATTGCTAAATGTTAAGCCAACTTTGAATTCTTGAAGTAAATCCTACTTTGTTGTTGTATATTATACTTCTATAATGGATAGGATTTGCTGAAATTTTGCTTAGAATATTTGCATCTATGTTAATGGGGAATATTGATGTATTGATTATTTTCTTCTTCTTTTTTTTGGTACAGGCGATCAAACTTAGTACCTTGCACTTGTGAGGCAGGTGTGATACCACTGAGCTAAATCTCTGGCCCTATTTTTGGTTTTTGATGTCAATGTAATATTAGTTTAAATGAATAAAGTGAAAAATATTTCTTCTTATTCAAGTTTTTGGGCAAGTTTATATAAAATTGGTATAGTTGAGTATCCTTGATCCAAAAATTGGAAATCAAAAATGCTCCCAAATGTGAAATTTCTATAGGAGGAAAATTTCACACCTGACCTCATATAATGGGTTGTAGCCAATAAATGCACTAAATGTATACTAAAATATTGTATAATATTACTTTCAGGCTATGTATGTCATACAACAGAATTTCCTATTTAGACTTGGGTCCCCTCCTCAAGGTGTATGTATTATATATATGCAAATATTCCAAAATATGAAACCTCATATACTTCTCATCCCAACCATTTATGATAAGGAATATTCAACCTGTATTTTCTCTTTAAATGTTTAAAAGAAATTATCATTGAGTCCATCTTGGTCTGATGATTTATTTATGTAACGCTCTTTATGCCTTATCTTTTCTCTTGCATAGTCCTGATAAGAAATCTAATTTAATCCTCATTTTTGTACCTCTATTCATAATATATTTTTTCTGTGTTTTAAACTTTTTTCTTTTTCCAAAATTTGATTATGCTCTGCATCATTGCAGTGTTCTTTGTGTTTTTTTCTTTCTGCAATGTCTCATCTGCTAATTTTAGTTTTATTCCTTCTTCAATGTTTATTTTGTTGTTAATTCCATACAATTAAAAAAATCTCAATAGTATAGTTTTCATATCTGGATGATTCTTTTTTTTCTAAATCTCCAGTGTCTCTTTACCTTTTGAATTTATGGGAGACAGATGTAATAACTGTTTTTATGTCCCTTGAACAATATCCATGTGTTTGATCCAATTTCTTTTCTTTTTTTAAATTAATTTTATTGGTACTTTTAAGGTATACAATATAATGACATTCATCATTGGAAATTTGCACCTTTAGATAATTCATCTTGGTTATTTTTTTTTCTGATTCCCCTGCACTCCCTTCAACCTTTCCCTATCTACAAAGACTATTGTTTACATTTTTTTCATATTAATTCCATTCTCTTCTTTCCTTTCCCCCACCCCATTTCCTTTCCTCTTTGCCACTTTTTTTTTTCCTATTTCATATTATCTATTACACCTTTTAGTCCTTATTTACACATCAGGTTTCTCATACTAGAGAAACTATTCTGTATTTACACATGTATGTCCTATTTTTTCACTTGAGTATTGCCTCAATGTGCATCCATTTAGCTATAAATGTTCCTAGTTTCTCATTATTTATGGCTGAGTAGTACTCCATTTTATTAAGAAAAAACCAACATTTTCTTTATTGAGTCTCCAGATGATGGGCAACTGGGCTATTTCCAAGTTTTAGCTATTACAAATTGTGCTGCTATGAACATGGGTGCACATATATCACTGTGGTATGATTCTTTTAAGTATTTGGCGGAAGATACATGTCTTTCACTGCCTGATACATAGTATTTTAAAATTATTGTTTTATATATTTTACTCCTCAGATTTGTTTTTTCCAGGCAGGAGAGCAAATTCAGTCTGTGTTACTACATCTTGGAGGGATATGGAAGGTGTTAAAGAAAAACTTATTCTGATACTTAATGTTAAGGGTTGGGATGTGAAGAGTTATTGTCAGGTAGTATAGTAGATGAATTAAGAATTTGGTGAGGAGTGACAAACTGTACAAGATTACAGAAACTAGTTCAACTTAGAGATAAATAATAAAATCTCAAATAAAACCTCAGAGACAATAAACAGGACCAGAGTCATAACCCACAAGGGATGCTACAGTTTCTACTGAAACATTAAAATTTTATCTCCCTTTTTTGATCCAAGTTAACCAAAGTAAGAATATTCATGTTTACAAAATATGTTTCATCTCATTGTATTTGGCTTGAGTATTTAGATGAGGCAAGAATGTCCATATAGGCCTTTTTAAGTTGGCTTTACTGGAATTTTAAATTTTATTTTATTTTTGTACCGAGGATTGAATTTGGGTCCTTGTGCTTGTGAGGCAGGAGGCAGAACCACTAAGCTAAATCCCTGGCTGCTGGAACTTTTTATAAGGAATCTCAGATTAGACATTTGAAGTCTCTCAAGGCTAGGAAGCCAAGCCAAGAACTCATTACTAGATTTTACCTGTAATATTTGCAGATTTGGGAGAGTTCCTCTTTTCATGGAGTCTCCCAAATATTCTAATGTTTCTGGACCTGTTGCCAAGTGACTTTCCTGACATCCCAGTAAGTCTGGGAATCTTATAAGTCAGGTATGAGGCTGCGTGTTCCAAGAAGGCTTCATAAGCACGTTAGAGAACATAGTCAACCTTAGTTCCTTAACACTGTTTATATCTAATTTTATGCACCATTCTCAAATACACCATTCCAGCCAAAGCTCTGATTATATAACCAATTTGTCCAATTATATCCTGTTTAAAGGAGGAGAAATTCTTGTTGAACACATATAAATATATTGGCATAGAAAGAATATTCAACAATAGTTTTTTAATCTGGAAGTATCAGGCAGGTAGAAAAATATCAATGTTTCATTTTTGTCTGTGGATGTAATCCATTAAAAATATGTATTACAGATTTCTTTTAAGGTAAAAGAAAAAAAAAGATTCCTTCTATCTATAACATGTTACTCTAAAGAACTAACAATGTTCCAAATAAAAACTGTAAATATCACAGTCCTTTAATTCCTTCAGTTCTATGTGATCAGTTGTTCTGCTTGATCTTGAGTTAGCAGTTCTTGAAGCGGTCCTGTCAGCTTCTAATCTTGAGTTCTGAAAAATCCTTTTTCAATCCAGCACATGATACTAAAATTATTTAAGCAATGTCAGCAGAAGCTTTTACTTTGGATTGTCTGTCATGGCTCTTTCCCTGGGTTCCTGAGATGGTCCCTTTTTGTTAAACATGAATAAATCTGATCTATGACTGATGGCAAGGGCTTTCAGAAAAAAAGAAGAATAAAACTAGAATTATCTGTGGATGACAAGAGACTTGAAATAGCCCTAGATCTGTAACAGTTAATTTGACGAGAACATTTTTCCTATGATATACAACATTTATAAATAACTAGCGGAATTATAATTGATGGAATAATGCTGTAATATATCAAGAACAGCAGAGGGTTGACAAACTTCCAAGAAGTTCATACAATCTCTGAAATACTTATTAACATTTATTCATATGAAGATGGGGATCTATGTAGTTCAGTGGTGCAGTGCTTGTCTAGCATGTGTCAGGCCCTGGGCTTGATGTCCAGCACTGTCCAATTATTTGTTTTTACTGTATTTTAATGTACATCTGTTCTTAGACTGGCTTTGTAACTTTTATAATCTAGTAGTCCTAGAAATTTTTCTAATCTAGAATATCTAGTAGATATAATATTATCATTATAGTAACTTTGCATTATTCTTTACATTTTTTCTTTATATCTGAATTGTATATCTAGCAAATGGAACAAATTAAGAATTACCTGCTCATTAGTGGACCTGGCTTTTCATCAATGTCTGTGGTAAGATTTTCTGTGGCACTGATACGTAGTTGCTTGGTGGGAGGGTGTGGGGGGTGTCCTGAATTCTGGGAATGGAAAAGCCTGGTGGAGGGGCCAAAGGGTGGAATGGTGGGAAGAAGGAATTTAGGCTGCGAAGGAAAGACCAAAGGTGATAACAAAGGAGTAGCAGAGGCGATGGGAGGGTGAGGCTTAGAGGAGCTGGTTAGCCACTGAAGTTCAAAACTGTCCTTGGTCGAATTATGCAAATGAGAAGGAAGCAGATGAAGCATCAACCTGGAGGACCCCAAATCAGTAGAGATTTGAGAAGGGTGGTTCCGAGCTGACGGAATGTTCCCATGAGAGCAACAGGATCACACAGAAAGCACAGAGATCTCACATAAAAACAGGATCAAGTTCCAAACCAGAAGCCACAGAAGAAATCCTCACTTGAAACCAGGACCCAGAAAGGGCACCCAATCCAGGGGTACTTTTTAAACAAAGAACACTGAGACTCTGACTCAGAAAGCATGCACAGAATCTGAGATTGTTTTGCTGTTGGTTTTGTTTTTTGAGACAATGTCTCACCATGTAGTTCAGGTTGGCCTTGAACTCACCACGTAGCTCAGGCTTGTCTTGAACTCTTGGCAATCCTCCTCTTTTCAGCATCTTGAGTGTTGGGATTACAGGTATGCACCATGGCACCCTGTCTAGAATTTTAAGACTCAAAGCCTATCGTTTCTGTGTGCTTCAAGTTTCTGTTATTGGAGGAGCACTGGCTCAGGTGTTGGGTTCCCCCATGGCTCCCCCATCCATCAGTCAAAAGCAAAGACAAAGTCTTCAAAGGTGTCCACTAAGGGTCCTCTTTCAGAGGTGTATTGGCCGGAATTTGGAGACAATGACTGATCCTGTCCCTTTCACGGCACTATATTGTTAGAGAAATTATTCTGACAGTTGTTAAAATGGCAAGGAAGATTTTTTTCAAGATTATTTTGATGTGTCAAATTATTGAAGTAAGAGAGTGAGATCAGGTACAACTTTAAATGCTGAAGCAAGGACACTGGAGATTTATGGCCAAGGACCCAGTGAGGAGATGGGGGTGTCTGTGGTGGAGCATTGTTAAGAATAGTAATTAATAGAAAATAATCAAGTGCAAGAGCATTCTTTTTTTTTTTTTTTTTTGGTACAGGGGATCAAACTTGGGTCCTTGCACTTGCAAGGCAGGCGGCGGAACCACTGAGCTAAATCCCCAGCTCGCAAGAGCATTCTTGTCAACCTGACTTGGATTCTTGTTGAAGACAGACCAGAGTGATCAATGTCAGAAGTGGGAAGATTCTCCATAAATTGCTTAACAGTTGTTCCAGCTACACTAGGTAAGCTGAATTCCATGGATGAGGACTAGGTGAAAGAAAATCACCTATGTCTAAAAGTTTGGCCAGTGAAGGGGTATGTCAAAGCCCCTCTCCCGCTATGGTATTTTGGCTGATATTAGTAGGGATAACACTGTGGGTCTCTCATAGCAAAATCAAAAACCATTAGCACATTCAAGAGTTCTGGAGAGAAAATGCTGGAGTCTGAACTTGCTTGAGGTTGAAAAAAAAAAAAAAAGAGAAGCATCTTTTAATCCTATGTGTTGGATGTGCCCTCCAAAAGTTCATGTGTTAGAAACTGAATCTTCAAAATCACATTAATGGTATTTGGATGAGGGGGGCAGGAAGGCTTGAGCATGTAATTAACATTAGATGGGTCATGACAATGGGTTCCCTTGATGGGTGGCATTAATGGCATTTTAGGAAGCAGAAGAGAGACCTAAGCTAGCTAGCAAGACCTCTGTCTGGCTATGTGACACTCTCTGTTATGTGAGAGAGTGTCACCATACTCTTGGACCTTCCAGAACCAAGAGCTTTTAAATATCCATTCTTTATATGTTACACAGGCTGTACTGTTCAGTTATAGCAACAGAAAAAAGACTAAAATACTTAACTAATTTTCATTTATGATCCAGTAAGAGAAGTAAGCTCTCATTCTGGTTATCATCATCTGACCCATAGATTTGATCCAAAGCACAGGCAAGCAAAGGGAGACTTAACTGTCTGACACTGGACAGATTCTGCCAAGACTCTAGACTATGGGAACAGGACATAGGGAAGGTTTGCTTAAAACTAGAGCTCAGGTATAGAATCAGATTCCCCAGCCTGGGCTCTGGCTAAAAATGTTAAAAGGTCATAAAAAGTCATACTACCTGTAATTAGCGTTGAAAATTTTTCTGTGGTGTAAGAGATGTGATATCTATTTCTGGGATTTTAACTGACATCCAGGTGTAATTCATTAATTTTGAAAAACAAGATACTACTTAGGACTGAGTGCATAATCCAGGGGTTTGTGGAAATTGGAAAGACTCTTAGGAATTCTGGCTCTAGAAGAAGCTATGTACACTCCCCCTGTCTTGATCACCAACACATATCAAGAGCTTTGCTATTTAGCATAATGAATTTGAGAAATAATTTTCATTGGTGAAATAAGAAGTGCTCAAAATACATAGGTTCATTGGCAGGATTGCCTTAGTATAAACAAGATATTGTTATCTAGGAGGCCTAAGGAAGAATGTAGCTCCTGCCCAAAGAAGTCTGTGCTTTAGAATTTGAAACAGGACCTGTATCAACAAATTACAGTGGGGTCATTGCACACATCTCTGAAGGTAGTTCAGTTAAAACTTGGTGTTTGAATACTGTCACATCTGTTTAAATGACTCTGTTATGCAAGACATTTGTCATAGTGCCAAAATGACAGAGAACCAGTCTTTCCTAGAATTTACAGAACTGGCTGAACAGTTTTTTTTGAGCCTATTGGCTTCTAAGTGTTTATTTGATGACCAGATTTAGTCTGAGAACTGCTTTCCTCATAACACACCACCTGGTAATGAAACTGAGGAAAAGAGATCTATAGCCAACACCCACCTCTGTTACAGACCACAAAAGCCAGATGGGAAGTGTTTGAGTCTCTCCTCATTTAGAGAGGTTTTCAGAAATCACAGGGCTTGAATAAAGCATGAATCCACTGGTAGAGAACCTTATTGTAGCAGAAGTATTTTTTACTACATTTATATGAACCCTTGTATTTATTCATGTTGGTACCGCACAAGGATACCTCAGTTCTTTTATTAAGAGGACTTAGAACACTTAACTATATGGTACTGAGGTAGGGGCCAATGA
This sequence comes from Fukomys damarensis, assembly GCF_012274545.1. Classification (NCBI taxonomy): domain Eukaryota; kingdom Metazoa; phylum Chordata; class Mammalia; order Rodentia; family Bathyergidae; genus Fukomys; species Fukomys damarensis. The sequence goes on from NW_022900930.1 coordinate 22,275,433, forward strand.
AAAGAATGCACTTTAGGAGCCTTTCCTCCCATATTATATGGGGCATTTCCCTTTTATTCTTTCCATTAAGTTTATTGGTACGTTTTAGGTATACAATATAGTTATATTCATCATTGGTATCTTGTACCTTTACATGATGTATTTTGGTTCTTATTTTTCCCCATATCCCTGCTCTCCCTTCACCTCCTTCATCCTCCCCTATTTACAAAGACTTAGTTTCCATTTTTTCCTTTGCTCATATTTTTTTCTTTTCCCTATTTCCTTTCCCCTTCCCTTCCCACTTCCCCTACACCTTTAGACCTTTTCTTCCTATTTCACATTATGAACTATACATTTTGATTCTTGTTAAACTTTTAGTTATTCACACCAGAGAATCTATTTGGTATTTACACATGTGTCCTATTTATTTCACTTAAGAGTATTGTCTTAATGTGCATCCATTTAGCTACAAATGTCTCTAGTTTTCTCATTCTTTATGGCTGAGTAGTACTCCATTTTATTAAAAATCACATCTTTATCCATTCTCCATTTGACGGGCAATTGGGCTGTTTGTAAGTTTTAGCTATTACAAACTGTGCCACTATAAACATGGGTGAGCATATAACACTGTGGTATGATTCTTTTAATTCTTTTGGGAAGATACCCAGCAGAGGGATAGCTGAGTCAAATGGGACCTCTAGTCCTAGTTCTTGAGGTTTCTCCATATTGACTTCTACAGAGCTTGCACCAGTCTGTACTCCCACCATCAATGGAGAATGGTTCCTTTCTCCCCACAGCCCTGCTGTCATTTGTTATTGGTTGATTTCTTGATAGCAGCCATTCGTTCTGAGGTGAGGCGGAATCTCAGTGTTGTTTCTTCATCTCTCAAATGACCAGTGATTTTGGACATTTTTTCATATATTTATTTGCTGCTTTTACTTTTTTGTCTGAGAAATGTCTTCATTTCAGATGCCCATTTTTGGATTGGGTCTTTATATTTGGGAGGTCTGATTTTTTTTTTTAAAGTTCTTTATATATTCTGGATAGTAGACCTTTGTCTGAGGAGCAGCTGGTAAAATTTTTTTCCCACATTGTAGGTTGTCTCTTAGTTCTGTTGATGTCTTCTTTTGCACAGCAGAAACTTTTTAATAAGATGCAATCCCAGTTGTTCATTATTTGTGCCAGTTCCCATGCTACTAAGGATTTGTTCATAAAGTCTGTTCCTATGCCAGTGTCTTCAAGAGTTCTGCCTAACTTACCTTCCAGCAAGTTTATTGTTTCTGTTTTAATATTTATATCTGCAATCCACTTGGATTTTAGTTTAGTGCATGGTGAAAGATAAGGGTCTACTTTTAATCTTTGGCAGGTTGAAATCAGGTTTTTCCAACACCATTTATAAAGAGGATATCTTTTCTCCAATGAGGATGGATGGCTTTTAGGAGCCATCTTTAAAGTGTGAATGTTTGTGTTCATAATTTAATATATATGGCTAAGTAAGCTCTCACTTTGGAATGTTATAATATTATAATGCAGCCAGGCATGGTGGCACAGGCCTGGAATCCCAGCACTCAGGAGGATAATGCAGAAGGATTATAGGAAGCATGGATGTGAGGGCGATCTGGCTGCAACATCGGTCACCCCATTGATTGCCAGGTTGACTTGGCTGATCAGGCTGGCTAGGCAGGTGTCTCCTTTCTCCCTCACTGCTTCATGTGTGTTCCTCCCAAAGCTGTGCATGGGTCAAAGAGGATGACCACCCCCTCCCCTCCCCCCAGTAAGGAGGACTGTTTTCTCAGTCAAGGGTTTGCACGTAGCTGTGCTTCCCTGCTAGAACCTGCAAACAAGCTCTCAAGGATCCTAGGCTACAAAAGTGAGTTCAAGGCCAGCTTGGACTACGTAGCGAGACCTTATCTCAAAACAATAACAGCAACAACAATAAGCCCAAAATATTGTAGCCAACAAAATTCCCTAAGGCTACAAATTCAGTCTTTGTAATATGTGAGCCCAACATGTTCTTAATTTTAAAAGTACAGAAAACTTCCTCCACTTCAATTTTCTTTTGCACCCAGGCAATTTATGTTTGTTTGTTCTTTTAATATCTTTAAGTGCCACTACACAGTGTGGTGTGCTGCCTCTCCAATCCCAACGCCGTATCTTTGTACTACGCATAGAGTATTGAGCAACTCTATAGATTTGTGCCAGTCAACTTCTATTTGCATGTAAAAAATGCCTATTCCTTGCTGTTTATACTGTTAGACTCTTCTTGGGAACACCAGGAATAAAAGAAATAATACCATTAGAATTCCTCAGACTCATTTAAATTCCAGACTCTAAAAGAATAGTATTTCCTGAGAGAACCACGCCTGCTCCCGACCCAGCAGCCATCGCTCAAGTGCTGGGAAGGTAGCCGTGCTGGCGCTCCTGAACCCCCCATACTCCCCCCACCCGCCCGCACTCTCAGAACTCCTGACTGTGCAAGTCTTTGGACCCACTCTGCCAAGACAGAGGTGGTCATCAAGGATATTTTTCTGAGTTCCCAACTTTGAACATCTTTAAAGAAAGGCGTGGGAAACCTGTAATAGAACAAGTTCAACCATTCAGAAGGATGGGGAACTCAATCTGGGCATTGCATCCTGAGGTCAGTCAGCGTCAGGGGGTTCAGCAATCAGCTAACTGAGATCAGGGGTCTTGCATCCTCTCTCTGTCTGAGCCATTAAATGGTAAATATACTATATTGAAAAGTTTGTTCACGGCCGATATGTTCTGGACTGCTTTTTGATTTCAATTTAATTCAAATGATTTTAAGGGTGATAGACTAGTGACTACCACAGGTGGTCAGTGTCCAAGTTGTGCTTGATCTTAATGTATTGCTGATTGTATCAATTGGGATAAAGCATTGTGGTTGATTTGATGAGCTGTTTTCTCTGATGTTATGAAGATGAGAATGTCTGGGTCGTTAGAGACACAGAAGCTAGGGTGCAACTACATCAGGAAGATTTGGGTGATAATCCAGAGATTAGACCAAGGAAAGTCCTGCAACAAAAATTAAAATGAGAAAACACTTAAGCAAGACACAAGGACAGACTTCCAGTTCACGAATGGCAAACAGTAGGGCAAATGAGGATGAAAAGGCTGATAGTGAACCACCAGGACACCCTGAACTCAAAGCACAGGAAGTAACAAAACAGATCAATCAGGCTCTAGAAAAATTCAAAACAGAAATAATTTCGCAGATAACCATAGAGATAGTGAGCAAAATGGAAGTCATGATTCAAGACTCTAGAGCAGAAACTGACAAAAAAATAGATGAGCTCAGGACCATGATAGAAGCCATGAAGGCCCAGCATAAGAAAGAAATGGAAACAATAAACGCCCAACATAGAAAAGAAATGGAATCCATAAAACAGATTCAAACAGATATCCAGGAGATTAAACACTCTATTGAAAGTGTATGCAACAGAATAAAAGAATGTGAAGATAGGCTTTCAGATATAGAAGATAAGATTGCAGTCACTGACCATGAAAAGAGAGGTCTCTTAAAAACAGTAAGAGATCATGAGAAATCAATCCAACAACTCCTAGATGATGCAAAGAAGAATAACATAAGACTGATAGGAATACATGAAGTAACAGGAGAAAATACAAATGACTTAAAAAAGCTGTTTGCAGAATTAATGACAGAAAACTTCCCAAACAGAGGGGAAAAATTAGACACTCAGATAACTGAGGCATATAGGACCCCAACTAGCTACAATAAAAAAAAATCTACACCTAGACATATAATAATCAAGATCCCAGAAACCCAACAGAAGAACAAAATACTACAAGCAGTAAGAGAAAAGAAACAAATCACATACAAAGGAAAGCCCATCAGAATCACAGCAGACTTTTCAATACAAACCCTTGGGGCAAGGAGATCCTGGGATGAGATAGCTCAAGTACTAAAAGAGAACAACCTCCAATCTAGACTGATGTATCCAGCAAAACTCTCTTTCAAAATGGATGGGGAAATAAGACACTTCCATGACAAAGAACACCTGAGAAACTACATGAATACCAAACCAGCACGACAAGCAATTCTAAACAAGATCCTAGAAAAAGACAATCAAGGTAGCAACACCATGAGGCCCAACAGACCAAGTCAAATAGGCAAGGCAAGAAATTAAAAGGAGAAGGTGAAAAAGTAAAAAGAGTCAACAAAAGGCCAATAACATGTCAATAATAAGTCAGTACATATCAGTTATAACCAGCATTGTCAATGGCCTCAACTCACCAATCAAGAGAAATAGACTGGCAAAATGGAATAAGAAGCAAAATCCAATAATATGTTGTATACAAGAAACACACCTAGTGCAAAAAAAAGCCCACAGACTGAAAGTGAAAAGATAGAAAACAATTCTCCATGTGACAGGAGCCCTCCCCCACAAAAAACAGGAGTGGCAATCTTATTTGTAGACCAAGTAAATTTCAAACCAAAACTGAATCTAGTATTATTGATGTAGGACAGTACTGTATCATACCTCTAT
>NW_022900930.1:22280292-22282995 GCF_012274545.1 Fukomys damarensis
TTGGCATTGTACAGAAATGGACAACCATATTGGTCTAGAAATGTTAATTTATTTTTATTTTTGATTTTTTTTCCCTGTGTACAGGGGTAACACATCGTACTAAATATGTAAGGTCATACCTATGTGGATTTGATTACAGAAACTAATAAAGTATTCTCTAAATAATGAAAAAAGAATAAGAAAACTATAAGAGCGAGAAGCAATTTAAATATGTTCAGGGACCATTTTCAGCTCCAGAATTAAGGATTATTTTAATGTTACATCATTGCCTTTTCTCTTTTACTTTCCTTTTTAGTTTTATTTTAGGATTCCCTATTTTTAATGTTCATACAGGGATTTCTTTAACTGAAATACCGAATAGTTTCTGTGGTGCGAAAAACTATAATGGTACACAGGATCCTAATGAGATAATTAATAATGTAAAATAGGAAGTAAAGGGCTAAAGGTGTATGGAAAGTGGAAAGGGTTGGGGAGAGGTAATAAGGGAGAGGAAAAAAATATGAGAAACTGAAAAAATGGAAATAAAGTGTTTGTAAATGGGGAGGGTAGGAGGGGGTGAAGGGAGGGCAGGGACAAGGGGAAAAATGAGAATCAAGACCTATTATGTAAAGGTACAGAATCCCAATGATGAATGTAATTGTATTGTATACCTAGATTGTACCAATAACCTCAATAAAAAAGAAAAAAAAACTGGAAAAAAAAAGAATAGTATTTCCTGTGTAATCATATTATTAACACAATGGTCAGCTGTGAACCAAAACATTATTAGGGATGAGTGATTTTTAGACAACATTTTGGCATGATTTTGTGTGTAGCCAAGTGACTGTCTACATTTACTTGTCATGGTGAAACTTGTTTTTCTGATAAGCACTCATGCGTAGCCAATGAATGTGTGTATGTGTCGTAGGTAAGTGTCCACCCTGCAGCCGGAGAACAACAGCAGTGCCATGCTGCTGTGATGCAAAGTCAAGATAAAAAAAATCTAGTTGAACCTTTTTTCCCACTTTTGACCATGAATTAAGCTTTATGACCTCTCTGTGAAAACAAAACCAACATTAACATACTGTCGTGCAACTATCATGTGATGAATGATTCCAAGTTACTGGATGGCAATAAAGTTTTCATAGAGGACCTTTGCTCTTTGTTAATAGCAAAATAAATGTTTCTATAGGAGGACAGTTACCTCTTTTTGAGACTGGAGGATGGGTATGGAGGCAGGTTAACAAGAGAAAAGTTGCACAATTATTGAGTACAAAATTTTCTCTTCATTTTTTATTACTATGGTCACCACATAAGAATATGTTCATCGTGAGGTACCACTTCATAGACATAACACATCTCGATCCTTTTTACTTCCCCTTCCATCCACTCCTCCTGTCTACCCCCATCTCCAGATTCCCTTCTTCTCATCATAAAATCTATCCCCTTATTTCCTGTAAACTTTTTTCCTGTAAACACTTGTAAACACTTTGCTTTTTTTTTTTTTTCATACTTTGGGTTTCTCATATAAGAGAAACATTTAACCTTTGGTGTCTGATTTATTTCATTTCATGGCATGGTCTTAAGGTGTATCCATTTTTTTACAAATGATTCAAATGTATCTTTCTTTATATCCAAGTAGTATTCCATTGTGTATATATGCTATATTTTCTTTATCCATTCATCTGTTGATGAACATATAGGCTGATACCAAGATTTAGCTATTATGAGTTGTGCTACTATAAACATGGGTGTGCATGTATCATTATAATATGATGTCTTCAACTGTTTTGGGGAGATAACCAGGAGAGGCAATGCTGAATTACATTTCTATTTTTAGTTTTCTGAGGGATTTCCATACTGATTTCCACAGTTGTTGTACTACAGTGGTTTCTACTAACAATGTAGAAGAGTTATTTTTTCCACCTCTGACAACTGTGCCAGTTATTGTTTTTTCTTTTTATTGAGTTTATTGGTACAATCTAGGTATATAATACAGTTTTCTTCATCATTGGGATTCTGTACCTTTACATAATAGGTCGTGATTCTCATTTTTTCCCCTTGTCCCTGCCCTCCCTTCACCCCCTCCTCCTCTCCCCATTTACAAACACTTTATTTACATTTTTTCAGTTTCTCATATTTTTTTTCCTCTCCCTTATTACCTTTCCCCCACCCTTCCCACTTTCCCTATACCTTTAGCCCTTTACTTCCTATTTTACATTATTAATTATCTCATTAGGATCCTGTGTACTATTATAGTTTTTCACACCAAAGAAACTATTCGGTATTTCAGTTAAAGAAATCCCTGTATGAACATTAAAAATAGGGAATCCTAAAATAAAACTAAAAAGGAAAGTAAAAGAGAAAAGGCAATGATGTAACATTAAAATAATCCTTAATTCTGGAGCTGAAAATGGTCCCTGAACATATTTAAATTGCTTCTCGCTCTTATAGTCTTATCTTATTCTTTTTTTCATTATTTAGAGAATACTTTATTAGTTTCTGTAATCAAATCCACATAGGTATGACCTTACATATTTAGTACGATGTGTTACCCCTGTATACATGGAAAAAAAATAAAAAATAAAAATAAAAATAAATTAACATTTCTAGACCAGTATGGCTGTCCATTTCTGTACAATGCCAACTCAACACAGTAAATTGGGATGACTTTTTCCAAAGTTGGCAGCACCATTAAAGTTTCCCCAAATTCAATTTATATAT
>NW_022900930.1:22284228-22306940 GCF_012274545.1 Fukomys damarensis
TGACTGCAATCTTATCTTCTATATCTGAAAGCCTATCTTCACATTCTTTTATTCTGTTGTGTACACTTTCAATAGAGTGTTTAATCTCCTGGATATCTGTTTGAATCTGTTTTATGGATTCCATTTCTTTTCTATGTTGGGTGTTTATTTTTTCCATTTCTTTCTTATACTGGGCTTTCATGGCTTCCATCATGGTCCTGAGCTCATCTATTTTTCTGTCAGTTTGTGCTCTAGTGTCTCGAATCACAACTTCTATTTTGCTCACTATCTCTATATTTATCTGGGAAATTATTTCTGTTTTGAATTCTTCCAGAGCCTGATTGATCTGTTTTGTTACTTCCTGTGCTTTGAGTTCAGGGTGTCCTGGTGGTTCACTATCAGCCTTTACATCCTCATTTGCCCTACTGTTTGCCATTCGTGACCTGGAAGTCTGTCCTTGTATCTTGCTTAAGTGTTTTCTCATTTTAATTTTTGTTGGCAGACTGTCCTTGGTTTAATCTCTGGATTACCACCCAAATCTTCCTGATGTAGTTGCACCCTAGCTTCTGTGTCTCTAATGACCCACAGACATTCTCATCTTCATAACATCAGAGAAAACAGCTCATCAAATCAACGGCAATGCTTTTCCCCAACTGATACAATCAGCAACACATTAAGATCAAGCACAACTTGGACACTGACCACCTGTGGTAGTCACTAGTCTATCACCTTTAAATCATTTGAATTAAATTGAAATCAAGAAGCAGTCCAGAACATGTCTGCAGTGAACAAACTTTTCAATATAGTATATTTACCATTTAATGGCTCAGACAGAGCGAGGATGCAAGACCCCTGATCTCAGTTAGCTGATTGCTGAACCCCATGCCGCTGACAGACCTCGGGCTGCAAGGCCCAGATTGAGTTCCCCATCCTTCCTAATGGTTGAACTCCCCAATGTTCTATTACAGATTTCCCACTCCCTTTCTTTAAAGATGTTCCTAGTTGGGAACTCAGAAAAATACGCTTGATGACCACCTCTGTCTTGGCAGAGTGGGTCCAAAGACTTGCACAGTCAGGAGGTCCAAGAGTGTGGGGGGCGCTTATGGGGATTCAGGGGCGCCCACGCGGCTACCTTCCCGGCGCTTGAGCGATGGCTGCTGGGTCAGGAGCAGGCGTGGTTCTTCTTCCTGTGGTGGGTTGGGGCCCGGCCTACCTCCCGGCGCTTGATCAATGGCTGCTGGGTTGGGAGCAGGCGTGGTTCTCCTTCCCGCGGTGGATCAGGACCAGGCGTACCTCCCGGCGCTTGATCGATCCTTCTGTAACTATTTTTGTCCAGGTTTTTAAAAAATCATTAATGGATGTTAGAAATTGTCAGGGGCTTTTTCTATTTTGATTGAGATGATGGCGTGATTCCTATCCTTAGTATTGTTTCTATCATATATTACATTTCTTGATTTATATATTTTAAACCATCCTTTCATTCCTGGGATGAAGTCAGCTTGATCTGGATGCATCATCTCTGTAGTGATTTGATGCATTCTGTCTGCTAGTATATTGTTGACAATTTTTGCACCTATGTCTGTTAAGGAGATTGTCCTTTAGTTTTCTTTGCTTTTTGTTTTTCTTTTTTGCTAAGTCTTTGTTCTGTTTTGGTACCAGAGTGATACAAGCTTCTAGAAATGAGTATAGCCTGTTCCTTCCTTTTTGATTTCACAGATTTTTAGCAGTATTGGCATTAGCTCTTTCCTGAAGTTCTGAAGTTTTGGTAGAAGTCTATGTGAATCCATTAAGTTCTGGGCTATTCTTAATTCATAGGGTTTTTATTACTGCCTCTATTTTATTACCTATCAATGGTCTTTTCAGAATTTTGTATTTTCTTGGTTCCATTTTGGTAATTCATAATTATCTAGGAACTTCTCCACTTTTTCTAGGTTCTCCAATTTACTGGAATGTAAGTTTTCCAAATAGTTTCTTATAATTTTCTGGATTTCTGCAATATCAGTTGTGATTTCAAATTTTCCATTTTTAATTGCAATGATAAAAGCTTTTATTCTTTTGTATGGTTTGCTAAAGTTTATAGATCTTGTTTATCCTTTCAAAGAACCAGCTCTTTGATTTGTTGAACTTTTGTATATTTTTTAGTCTGAATTTCATTAATTTTTACTGATAATTATAATTACTTTTCTACTGGTATTTTAATTTGAATTTTTCTTGTTTTTCTAGGATCTTGAGATGTACCCATTATCTTATTTATTTAGGATCACTATGTTCTTTTTGTGAGACAGGATCTCGATGTAGCCCATGTTGGCCTGGAACTTTTGGCAATCCTCTGTCTTAGCCTCCTGAGTGTCGGGATTACAGGCATTCACCACTATACCCAGCTGCTGCATTCTTTTAATGTGTGCATTTACAGCTATAAATTTCCCCCTTAAAACTGCTTTCATAAAAAAAAAATGCTTTCATTGTGTCCCACAGGTTTTGTATATTGTGCTTGTGTTATCATTTGATTCTAGGAACTTTTAAATTTCCTCTATGATTTGTTGATTATTCAATAACATATTACTTAATCTCTATGTATTTACATAGTTTCTGTGTATTTTTAGTTTCATTCTGTTATGATCTGATAGTATGCAAGGGATTGTTTAAATTCTTTTATATTTATTCAAGCATGTTTTATGGACTAAGATAGGATCTATTTTGTAAAAAGTTCTGTGTACTGTTAAAAAAGATGTGTTTTCTGTTGTTGGATGAAACACTAAAAATATCTGTTAAGTCCATTTGTTCAATGTTGTGGTTTGACTGTGATAATTCTTTCTTGGTTTTTTTGTCTAGTTGACCTGTTTTTGGTGAGAAATGTACTAAAGTCCTCCAATATGATTACATTGGTGTTTATCTGCCCTTTTATACTTTATGAAGTTCAGTGTGCCAACATTTGCTGCATAAATATTTACAATTGTCATTGCTTCCTGGTGAATTGTTCCTTTTACTATTATCTGGTGGCCATCTTTATCTCTTCAGATCAGTTTTGGCTTGCAGTATTACGTGTCTGAAAATAAGTTAGCTACTCTTGCTTGTTTTCACACTCTGGTTGTATGGGAAATTGTTTCTCATCCTTTTACTTGAAAGACTATAAGATTCCTTTTGGATGAGGTGTGTCTCTTGTAAGCAATCTGTGGTTTTGTCTTGTTTTTTGATCCAGTCTGTCAGTCTGTCTTTTGATTGGGGAGTTAAGACTGTCAACATTGTGAGCTGTTGATGTAGGGTATTTACTAAATATTGTCATTGCATTATTTTTCCAGTTCTGTTTTATTTATTTTTTTGTTTGTTTGTTTAGCTACTCTCAGTTAGATGAATATTTTCCTTTGGGATTTTGTACCTGTGGCCTGCTTAGCATTTGCCTGAATATTTTCTGCAGTACTTATTTAATGATCATTTATTTCTCCAGTAGTTCTTTGTTATGGAAAGTCTTTACTTCATCAAATTTGAAGGATAATTTTGCAGCATATAGAAGTTTGGGTTGGCAGTTGTTTTCTTTCACATCTTGGAAAACTTCACTCCAAGATCTCTTCAACTTTAGTGTTTGTGTTAAGAAATTTGCCATTATTCTAATAGGCTTGCCTTTTTATATAAGTTACTTGATGTTTTTCTCTAGTGGTTTTAGCTCTCCACTCCCTCACCCCTGTGTATCCATTGTGTAAGGTCATTCAATGATATGGTGTCTGCCTTCAAGCTGTATTAATTCCAGTGCTTCTTGGTGTTCATGCCCTTCTGTGCACCCCAAATCCCCACTATTTCTTCCTACCTTTATAGCATATGCATTTGTGAGGCGTCCTTCTTGCTTTGGAGGCCTTTCTGTCTGTGTACCCTGGATGTGGCAAGTGTCCATTTTGAAGATCATCCCTGATCACATTGGCAAATGGGTAAAGCGAGTAGACCACTGAGCTTCATGCTGGAGAGGTAGGTCATGAAGGGGGAATCAAATAGTCTGCAGGACTCAATGTCAGCTATTTCAGACCCAGCTCCCTCAGAAAGCCATACAGTGCCAGCTTGGCTTTTAACCACAGAGGGAAAGAGCCCTGTGTCCTTTTTGGCCTGAGATTGTCACTGCTTAAATTTTCCAGAGGTTATATTACTATTTTGCCCCTTCACGACTATTGCTTGTGGCTGTTTCTCAACCACATTGTGCTAGAGTGACCCCAGAAACCCTATAATGTAGTTGTATGACTTCTGATTCCTGGTATAGTTCAGTCTTAGACAATTTACCCTTTCCCCAAATAGCTCCGGATTATATCACTCCCAAGTATGGTAGGTGCTGCAGTTGATTTCTTCTCCAACTCTAGCCTACCATGTATAATAAGCCTCTTTCAGAATAAAAACTTACATTGTATTTGCAGATTACAGTTATCGTGGGCTTTTCTTGTGGCTAGTGCTGCCAGTTTGTTCTGTTGTCCCTTCCTTGGACTGCTGACACTCTCTGGCCTTCCCTTGTGTTTGCAGAGCTTCCCCTAAAAGATAGAATTCATGTCCCAGGCTGTTTTCCTCTTTTCTCTGCACTGTCTTCAGTTTTGCCTATTTCTTTGTGATTTCTAGTTTTCATATTGGCTCTTTCTTGATTCTCAGAGATTTTGGTTTTCTCTTCATTAAGTTTTTGTTTTTCCAGTGTAGTATCTCCCTTCCAGGTCTCAGAGAAGATGCCAAACTTTCCTCTGCCATCTTTTTTTTTTTAAAAATTAAGTTTATTGGTATGATATACATAATGATCAAATCATCATATGGAATTTGTACCTGTACATGATATCTTAATTCTTATTTTTTCCCACTTCCTTCCCTTCTCTTCTTCCACTCCTTATTTACAAAAGCTTTGTTTCCATTTTATCATTCCTTTTTCCCTTTTTCCTCCCCCACCCCGTGCCACTTTTAATGTAAAATTTTTCTTCCTAGTTAACATTATCTATTATACATTTTAGTCTTTTTTTACACTTTCAGTTTTTCACACTAGAGGTTATATTTACACATTTGTGTCTGATTTATTTCACTTAAGAGTATGGTCTCCAGGTGGATTCATTTTGCCATAGATTTCTCAGGTTTATCATTCTTTGTGGCAGAATAGTACTCCATTATGTAAAAAAAAAAACAACCCACATTTCTCTATCAATACATCAATTGATGGGTATTTGTGTTGTTTCCAAGATTTAGCTATTACAAACTGTGCTGCTATGAACATGAGTGTGCATATATCACTGTGATATGATGCCTTTAATTCTTCTGGGAACATCCTCATAAGGGGGGTAGCTGGATCAAATGGAATCTTTAATTTTAACTTTTTGAGGAATCTCCACACCGATTTCCACAGAGGTTGTACCAATGACCTACACATTTCCATCAACAGTGGAGAAGGGGTTAATTTCCCCCACATTCCTGCCAGCATTTGTTATTGGTTGATTTCTTGATAACAGCCATTCTTTCTGGAGAGAGATGGGATCTCAGTGTTGTTTTGATTTGCATTTCTCAAATGACTAGTGATGTTCGGAGCAATGAGATAAGAGAAAGAAATAAAAGCAATAAAGACAGGGAGGGAAAAAGGTCAACTATCATTATTTGCAGATGACATAATATTTTACATAGATGACTCCAAAAACTTCACCAAAAGTTTTCTCAATTTAATAACCATCTGAGTTTCTTTTTTTTTGGTACCAGAGATTAAACTCAGGTCCTTGTGCTTGCAAGGCAGGTGGCAGAACCACTGAGCCAAATCCCTGGTCCTTTAGTATAATAATAACCAAATTCAGTCATATAGCTGGATACAAAGTCAACACTCAAAAATTAATAGCATTCCTGTATACAAACAAAAAACTCACTGAGAGAGAAGTTAGGGAAACACACCTTTCATAATAGCATTGAAAAAAATGAAATACTTAGGAATCAATCTAACAAAGGAAGTAAAAAAAATCTTTACATTGAAAACTACAGTATTTTGAAACAGTAGATCAAAAAGGATATCAGAAAACAGAAAGATATCCCTTGCTTACAGGTAGGAATAATCAACATAGTAAATGGCCATACTCCCAAAATTGTTATTCAGATTCAATGCAATCCCAATCAAATACCAATAGCATACCTCACAGAAGTAGAGAATACATTCCTAAAACTGAGTTGGAAACAGAAGGGCTTCAGAATAGCAAAAGCAATTCTGGGCAATAAAGGAAAGGCAGGGGGCATCAAAATCTCTGACTTGAAATTATACTACAGAGCTACTATAATTAAAAGCAGTATAGTACCGGTCCAAAAAAAAAAGAGAAAGGAAAAAAAAAAAATGGACCTGAGGATCAGAGGAACAGATTAGAAGATGTAGAAACAACTCGAAACACACTCAGTTTTATTAAAGGTAAGAAAAGAAACAGGTTCTTCAGAGTGAGTTTGGGCCAAGCAAAAGTAGGAAAGAAGTACAAGTGAGAGCACAGTGACAAAAACTCAATGTGGACGGTCCTTTCTGAATCTCCCCGCCCCGGGATGACGTCAGGTCTAGGCATCCTATGGGAAACCTGCTCGCATTCTCCTCAACAGTCCATGTGCAGGGCTTTGGGAACTGTTCTGTGCATGTGTTCTAGGATCTTGTCGCGCCTCCTTTCCCACCCTTATAGCCGTGCCCTGCTTTCTTGTCTTAATCGTAGATGTTCAATAAATGTCAGTGCTCTTCATCTTGTTTTAAAATCAATACTATAGGTGTACTCTATGTATATCTCATTTAATTTTTACTTTTCAGTCTCCAAGCAGGTTGTAAAATTCTTGAGACTATGCACATTACATTATCTTTGGCTTTTGAAAAAATTAACAGCAATATTATAAGGAATTGGTGCATATTAAATTTTTGTCAAATAAATGACACTGCATTTTAAATCACATTAGAATAAAATAGTGTTAAGGTTACATAGCATCCTTATACATTTGCTTATAACATTACTGTTATGCCTCAAGAAAGTCCCCTCAGTACTGAGAATGGGGTGGTTGGCCCAGCATAAGGGATTTAGAGAGGAATGGAGGAAGATTTGGGGGGTCAGTTAAGTCCCCTTCCCTGTACTCTGAGACAGAAATCGGAAGACACATTCTACTTTGAACACAGAATTAGTACTCAGGTGGCATCTGTGCTTGGACTTTAAGCACATTGGTACCTGTATAGGAAGAGCAGAAAAAGAATACATATTCTCCCAACTTTCATAGTCTCTTCTTGTCCATTAGATTAAACTGGAAACCCAGAGTCTAGAAAACCCCTGTGGCTCTGTGTGCAGAGGTGTGTGCACAGGTGACAGCAGACAGCGAGTTGTATGTTCTCTCATGTCCTCATGGCTGAGCTTGAGTCTACAAGACACCTTGTCTAACGGATCTGCCCAGGACCATTTTAAGGTTAAAATAGCAAGGTTCCGACACTGAAAGCCATCTGTTCTGCTTGGTCCTGGTCACCCTGAATGTTATGGAATTAGGCTAATTCTGGTTCACAGGGCATGGGTTTTCCCTCTTAATCATTTTAAGATTCACTAAACATGAGATTGGGAAAGTACGGAGGCTTAAACACTTCAACAAGGCCAGGACCTCAGAGTGGGGAAGCTCCTGCTATTTCTGAAGCTCTTTCCACTTTTCCAGAATCATCAGCCTTTCTCCATTTTTACTGTCATCTCATTAAAACACAGCTTACTGTCAATTCCATTGTTTTTGTTTTGAATCTGCTAAGCCTGGGTTTGGTAAATAATTTTCAATTCAGTGACTGTCAGCCATTCATTTATCCACTCATTCAATAACTCCAGCATCTGCTGTGTTCCTATTATGTGCCAGTAACTGAATTTTATGGAGGCGCACACTGTAGCTAGCAAATAAATAACTTTCCCAATGCCAATAGCCGCTATGAAATAGAACTGGGATTTGAAAGAAACTCCTCAGAGTTTAAGCCACATTCTTTTTATTCAATACAACATCTACCAAAAACAGGAAAGTGGTGATAATCCACCTATAATTATTGTTCATTTTACTCTTGAATGGACTTTTCCTGCTATATTATTCAGCTGGCTGCCAGTGTTACCTTACTGAATATCTTTGTCTTTATTTTCTCTAGTCGATATGCTTACAATTCAGGAGGAGGAGAAAAATAGGTTTCAGGTTGGAGATTGGAATGATTCATTTACAATGTGCTATGCCTTCATTGTAAGAAGTTCTTTTAAAAAAATGACACCTGTATTGGGGCTCAGAGAAACAATATCCCAAAGTCTGGCACTTTGACGTGCAGAGGAGCCTTAAAAGCTGTCTTAGAATCAAGGTCTCTGTAACTTTGGCTTGTTTCTCCCCACAAACACAGCGGGGAGGCTCTCTCTGGCATTCCTTTATCTGTTGTGCAGCAAAGGGGAACACAATTGCCTTCTACCCCTTCCTGAAACTTCATTATCTGTAACAGATGACTGAGGAAAGTGACCACCCCTGGATGAACTTTGTCATAAGATAATGTCTGTCTCTCGAGCTCAATCAAACTTCAGAAAGAATAATTAACAAGTAAATTATGGTCTCCCAAGTCCATTTATTCTCCCTAATAAAGATTTATTATTCTTCTAAAATTGCCTGTGCCCCTTCCTTCCCTCTCCTCTGTGAAGAAGTATAAAACTTCAACCGTCTGGTACTTCTTAGAAGCTGTTACTAACTTTCCAGTGTTTGTACACATTAGTAAAATGCATGGCTTTTCCCTTATTAATCTGCCAGTTTTTATCATTAATGTTTTATTAATCTGTCAGTTTATTTCAGTGTACCCTCAGAGGATGGAGTGAGACTCTCCATTTGGTCCTATACCTGGAGAGCAGGATGGACTTTTCACCTCTACTCTCCTACAAATTAAACTGACAAAAACCAAACCAAAGGGAATAAATAAAATAACTAAAAACCAAAACACTTCAGATTAACAAGAGACAAAAACCGATGTAATAATGTTGGTAAGCACTGGAGTTCACAAAAGAAGTGAAATTCAAGGAGGCAGAATTGAGGTTTATGTACTATAGTAGACTAGACAAAGGAAAAGAGGTTTTGAACTTCTTAGGTAGGGGAGGTAAATTATGGGAAAGTAAGAGAAAGAAATACATAATTAATGGGCTATTTACTCAGGTTTTTTCTCATGCCATTGTCAACTTGCGTTAAGAGAAGTCTCTGCAGTCTACAGAATGAGAGAAAAATCTTTCCTTGCAACACTTCAGACAGAGGATTAATACTCAGAATATACAAGGAACTCAAAATTTGGTGCCACAAGCAAACAAAACAAGAAAAAAAAAATCCAATCACTAAGTGAGAAAGACATTTCTCAAAAGAAGAAATGTAACTGGTAAATAAGTACATGCAAAAATCTTCAACATTCTTAGCCATCGAGGAAATGCAAATAAAAACTACACTGAGCTTCTAACTTCATCAAGCACACAGAAAGCAATATTATAAAGGCTGATGAGGATGTGGGAGAAAAGCTAACTTCTTTACACAGTCAGAATATAAATTAGTGTGGTAATTATGGAAATTAATATGGAGATTCCTCAAAAAAACTAAAAATAATACTACCATTTGATATAGCTATGTCACTCCTTGGTTTGACCCTGAAAGAATTAAAGTTAGTACATCATAGAGATAGCTGTATATTCATATTTATTTCAATATAATTCATAGTAGCTAAGCTATGGAAATAGCCTAGGTGCCCATAAACAGATGAATGGATAAAAAAAATGTGGTACATAAACATAATGGAAGATTATTCAGCCATTAAAAATAAAATCATACCACTTGCAAGGTGTGACCGGAAGCCATCATGCTGCATAAAATAAGCCAGACTCAGAAAATCAAATATCATAGAACTTCTCTCATATGTGAAATCTAGAAAAAAAAATCACAGAGAGAATGATGTCATGAAAGTAGAAGAAAGACCTTTAAAGAAGAAAAAGGGGCTCAGGAGAAGGGGAGAACAGGGGTAGGAGGCAGAATGATCAAACTATGTCATGTATGATTATTCCAATATGAGACCCAGTGGCTCATATGTCCTAAGGAAGAGGGAAAAAAGGCGAAACACTTACAAATGGGAATTTGCCTCCTGTTTTTAGACAGAATAATGGAGGGCAATGTACTAATTGGTTTTAGCACAAAATAACCCTTATACTAGAGCAGTGTCTTGTGAGGTGCATATTCTGGCACCCTTCGCATTCAAGAAGATTGAGTCTGTAGCACCTCATGTTGGTGTCAGTACACATTATTTCCAGTACTATATATCTCTTTTAAAAGGATATAAGCTACTTAAAGGAAGGAGAATAAAATTGATCATTGAAACCAAAAGTTTACAATATAATAATTATATTCATAGTTGTCGTCATACCAACTACACATCACCACATAGTTCCAAAACATTTCAGCATTCAAAACAGAGATCCTGTATCCATTGACTTGTAACTCCCTCTCCCTTCATCCCTTCAAATCTTTATACTACCTTCCGTCTTTGTGAATTTGCCATTCTAGCCACCTCCTCCTTAGAAGTAGAACAAGGCAGCATTTGTCCTTTTGTGTCCGGTTTCTTCTACTCAGCAAAGTTCATCTCTATGGCAGCGTGGTGTCAGAATTGCATTCATTTTAATGGAAGAATAATGTTTCATTTCATGGATATACCGTATTCTGTTTTTGCATTAATTTATTGACCTTATTTTTAGTGTGAGAAAATTGTCACTGAGAGCAAAAAAGAACATTTTCCCAGCAAATGAAAAGGTAGCTAGCTATTCCTTTCTGTTGAAGAGCATGTGGTTGGTAGATTTGCTGTGAGGCTGGTAACTGAGAACACAGAGATGGATTTTCCTTTGACACAAGAACCACACAAAAATTATTCTCTACCCTAAATATCCAGATTAAGTTAATTTTCCTCATGCCCAGGATTTTATCTTTTCCCCGTACTCTAGGAGAGCACATTATCTATGACCTCAATTTTGTGTGGTGAGAAAAATGTTTATGTGGTGAAATGTTTGTAGTTGATTATATTTTGTGAGAATTTGATCTTTAAAAAATTATTATTTAATTTATTATTTAAAAATCAAGTTGAATGACTTGAAGCTGTAAATACACCTGTGTGCTAGTGTAATGTAGAAGAGAATGTATAGTCTTTTCCAGTCCCTGAATATATACTATAGTTCTCTGGAGGCCAGTGACATGAACAGAGCTCTTTCCCTGCCTGCGGCCAATCTGGTTTTTTTTTTTCTAACTTTTGTGATCATCTCCCTCAGTCCACTGCATCATTTATTCATTGATTGGTTAATCAAAATGGCAAATAATAATCAATAATTATAATTAATAATTAATAAGTTTACAAAAATTTTACTGGTAAAATAAAATCAATGATTAAATTTGATACTTTATTATAGGTAATTAGTTAATTATTAATAATGAAAACATTGATTCATTTTTGATATATTTATTCATGATTCTCTAAAATTCCTCCAAACAGATATTACTGATCTACCTACTGTCCTTATTCACTAACCATCCTAAGAAACAAGGCTTTTAATCCTGGAAACATTAATCAGCATTGACAGCCATGGTACAGAGGTTCAGATGGAAAAGTCTGGGAGGATCCTCAACTCATGAGTAAAGTCTTCACTATCCGTCATCTCACAGAAACATCATGTGTTCTCTACACTAGTTAGTAACTAAGTTTGTGTGAGCATTTACAGTTGGGCATTTTTACCAGTGTGAGGTCATTTGATTGCTCCCACGGATTAGGTATTCCAGACTACTGATGAAAGTGATCAGAAATTTAAGTTATAGAGGAGAAATCTGAGCCCATATCTTCACCCCATTAATCCTGCCTCTTTCCTTCTCCTCTGAGTAGTGCACTGATTCTGGGCAGCATGGCTTTGGGAAGAAGGAGGGGACAGGGCCTTTCAAAGTACAGTTGAGTTAGCTGATGAAAGTCCTTTAGGTGTTAAGAAGCCAATAGCCTTCTCAGACATCAGTTCACCTGGGCTTAGACACGTGCATCCATGTGGGCAGGATTTGTACTTCTAATGCAACATGAGGTGGGGGTGGGCTGGCATTCAGCATGTGTATCCCCAGTACAAATACCTAAATTCAGTTATTCTCTGTAACTTTCTGGTTGTAGATTGAATATTTAAGGTTTTGGGTCTATATGTGCAGGCTTAGTCCTCTTCTCCAAGGATGGGCTTTGCTACTGTGAATCATCCTAAGTGGCATGTCCTTGGACAGGAAACCAGAATTCAGAAGATGAGTTACAGCCAGGCTGTGGTTTCTTCTGAGTTTTACTTCGTGTAGGTGGAATTTGGGGAGTTGAACAACGCTTAAAAGGATTAAAGACAGTGGAGATTAAGTAAGACTCCTGAGTCCCGGAGGTAGTCTAAGAATGCTGCACTGAAGATTAGAAGGCTGTTATTTTCCAAGTCAAAATCAAACAAAAATATAGAGACAAATCTCTATGCAAAACGTTGTCACTTTGAGAATAAAAGAGTAAGATAAGGATGGTGGAGTTTTATTACAGGGAGAGAAATCTTCCTAAGATATTTTGAAAGAAGCTCATTGGCACCAGTGAGCCTATTGACCAGTAGAGAGGTAAAATTAGTCTTAAAGTTATAATGTGTTCTTTTGTTAAACCAGGCTTATGAGATAGTGTGTCATGCAAGTGTTCTTGTCTAAGTGGTTATCTGTCCTTGTGCTATTCTTAGTCTTTATGATAGTTCCTGTTATTAGGAAAATTGTGCATGAGAACCTTCCCTTCATGGCTTTCCCTGGCTTGATTTGTTAGAATTTGACACTGTCAACTCCATTTTGAATCTGAAAACTTTCACATCTAAGAAAATTAAGAATTCTCCATTTGTTCATTTTGCCGTCCCACAACATTAGGAATATTTCAGCTACATATTTCAGTGGTATGTCAGGCTGTAGAGTGGCAACATAGACTGGGTGAGGCAGTGGGGAGAAAAAGGTGTTAGAAAAAGAGTAGTGTGCCCAGCCTTGGGCCAGAATGTTAAGGGAGAGAGGGAGGCCTTTCCCTCCACCCCAAGCAAGGTCAATAGACCACAGGGTTCAGGAACCTAGAAAGAGGCCACCTGCCCTTCCCAGCTACGGAGGGGAAGATTTCCCAAAGCTGGCACCTGTTTATTCAGGGTCAAATAAGGGAGATACTTTGTGCATCTGTGCAACGAGAAGTTAAATATCTGCTTCTTCTTTCCAGCCCAGGACGTGTCCATGGCTCTGATCTTATGGACGTTCCCCACTCCTCCCACTATTATTTAGTATATGACTGTCTGGGTCTGAAGATTTGGTATCTATCTGTCATTGTACTCCACCTTGGAGACTAACCAAACATAGAATATGTGACATGATGTTAATAGGTGCCCAAATCATAAGGCCTTTTAGAGAATAAACTTTATGGGAATATTTCTAGAAAGAAAATTGACTCCTTAAAATTTTTAAGAGGAGTTTCCTAAAAGAGATTACATTTAAATTTTCCTTTTGGACAGACTGTTCTTTTTTCTTTCTTTTCACACTTGGGATTGAACTTGGGTCCTTGTGTTTGCAAGGCAGGAGGCAAAACCCCTGAGCTAAATCCCCAGCCCTGGGCAGACTGTTTTTACTTGACTGATACCTCACCATCAACCAGATGTCAAAGGTGTACAAATGTGTCAGGGTCTTCTCTTTGCCGTTTTGATGGCATGGCCAGAAGGTGGCACAAAGGGGGAAGAAATGATTGGAGGGTCCATAAGGATTTAGAGCAAGTGGTGATGAAAGCTACCATAGGGCTGAGCTTTGTCTGTTTGTCCCTTGCATTTTGGGGCTGTATTTCTCCTTGAGCAGTCATTCTTCAGAGCTGGAAGGTTAAGTACAGGGCTCTGCAGGAAAGCCTTTTACTCCATGCTGGAGGAGAGATTGTCACCAGAATGGGCTTGGCCTGGCTCTCAGTGGACTGCAACAGTAGCAGTCACTGAGTACACTATGATCCAACTCAAATGACCACAGGAACCAAGCAATTAATATAAATGACTAATAGAGACTGGATGAGCTGAAGAATGTGGCTCTACTTCTGAGCTCAGACTGAGTACCGACATGCAGATGTGAAGGCTGGATATTGTTATGTCTTCTGATTTTCCAAGAGAATATGGAAATTTTGCCTTTTAAGGCAAAATATATGTCATGTGAGATGCTGGCAACAACTCATATTTTTCTAGGTTGCTTGAACCAAATGACAGAAGTCTGTGCCTGATTTGTAGCCTTCAGATAGAATTTTGAGGCAGGGAGTTAGGAAGCAAGGCCACAGGCCTATGGGGACTTCCATGCAAAGTGAATATTTCCATTTTAAATACTTCTGGGAAGTTTCTGGTCAGAGGAAAAGAAATCAGGAACAAGAGGCAGGGTTTACATTTCTGTTAAAAGAAATTTCTGCTCTCTCTGAGTCTCTGGCAGGTTAGCTTGGATACGGGTTGTTCTGTGCTCCCATGTGGGTGCAACCTGGACTGCCCCTGAGCAGGTCTGTAAGTGTTCTAAGACCATCAGCTTTAGGACCCACCCCCCTTTTTGAGACAGGGTCTTGTTATGCTGTTCAGGCAGGCCTTGAACTCACAGTGATCCTTCTGCCTCAGCCTCCCAAGTGCTGGGATTACAAGTGTGTGCTACCACATCCAGCAACACCCCTTTCTTAAACTCTTCAAAGCCTTATTGAAAGTTTAACCCCCAACTACTATGGAAATCAGAGTGGAGAGTCCTCAAAAAACTAAAACTAGAGATTCCATTTGACCCAACTGTTCTTCTCCTAGGTATCTTCCCAGAAGATTTAAAAGCATCGTAGGACAGTGATATATGCATACTCACATTTGTAGCAACCCAATTTATAATCACTAAGTCTTGGACAGCTCATATGCCCATCAAAAGTTGAACGGATAAAGAAAATGTGTTAATAATACACAGTGGAGTACTACTCTGCATTAAAGAAGGATACATTTGAGTCTTTTATAAGAAAACAGATGCAACTTGAGACCATAATCTTAAGTGAAATAAATCAGACACATCAGTTTAAACACTGAATTGTTTCTTTTGTGAGAAACCCAAAGAGTATATAAGGAGCATAATGGAGGTTACATATTGGGAAGTAGGAAGACCATGCTCAAATGGGAGGGGAAACAAGGTAGGGGGGAGGGAAGGGTGGAGAAAGAGAAAGAATGGAAGGAAAAAATGAAAACAAAGCTTTTATAATTGGGGAGGGGAGGAAGGGTTGAAGGAAAAGGAGTGGAATGGGGCAAAGGAGAAGAATTAAAATAGATTACGCACAGGTACAAATTCCCTGTGATGAATGTGATCAATATGTATGACACATATGTAGTAATAAAAAATAAAGTTAACAACAATTACAACTGTACCTTGGTTTTGGCAGCGTGTGGAGGAGAATGAAGTAGAGCAGAATGGAAGGGAGCAGGCGTGTGCTCCTGTCTCGAGGCCCAAGTGGGGTGGTATGAAGATGCCAGAGCAGTGGCCAGCTCTGAATGTGAACAACTGGGAACCCAGCACACGTCAGGGTGGGAAAAAGAACCCCATGCTGAGATCCAACATAGTCCTGAACATGCACAGCCCAAGGAATTGCAGAATTACCTGGAAGGGGTTTAATTTCCTGATTGGGCAGATGGGGGATGCAATTGATTGCAATTAAAATTGGATAGAAATCTGTCCCTTTGCTGTAGGCACAAGTAGTGAAAACTGGGTCCTTCAATTTAGAAAGATAATAATAAATATTTGTATGGACAATAATACAATGAGTAAAGAGATGATAATAAATATTTGTGTGGAGGTTTAGAGTTTATGAAGTGATTCATTAATGTCATCTCTGAACTTTTCACAATAATCTTGGGGAGCAGGTAGCATAGGCATTATGTTCGCTATTATACAGACATAGCATCTATGGCTCAAAAAGTTTAAATAACTTTCCCAGGGTCAAACAGTTACTAAACTAGAGAGCTGGGATACAACCCTACATCTCAGGACTCTAAATCCCTGGCCCTCCTCTATAGTGCTTGGGGATGCGGCAGGAATGGGCCACCCTCGCTTGTTATTGTAGGTGAATCATTGCAGCACATACATGATTGTGGCCTTTTATGGAAATGGGACCGTCGCATATGTGATCAAAATGAGATGAGGTTATTAAAGTGGGTCTTAACACTGTGACTGGCGTCCTCGTAGGAACAGGACGATTTGGACACAGAAACACAGACAGCAGAGAATGCCGTGTGAAGACACACACAGAAAGGGAAAGTGGCTGTGTGAAGACAGGCAGGCTGGAGGGACACACCCACAAGCCAAGAATCTCCTGGAGCTGCTAGAAACTGGAGTTGGTGAGGAAGGATCCTCCCCTCATGTGTTTGGAGGGAGCATAGTTCTGCCAACACTTTGAGTTTGGATTTCTGGTTTCCAGAACTGGATGGAACACATTTCTGTTGTTTTAAGTTGAGATACTTTGCTATAGCAGCCCTGGGAGACAGAGTCCTACCTATGCAGGCAGAAATAGAGATGCCATGGACTGATTCAGGGGAAGCTGTGTAAGAGTGCTCAGGTTTGGGCTTTCCTCAGGCTTGGGTTTTCCTTTTGATGTCTTGCTGCAGGGTAGTTGACAAAGGGAGGGTTGGTGCTCTAAGGCACCTGTTATTCCCACCTTCACAGGTTCATGACACACAGTGTGCAGACGGTGCCAGGTCAAGTTCTTTGGGAAATGTGCCTTTACTTCCTCTGTGTGTCACGAATGAGTTGTGATGTTAGTGGGCTTCAAACTCATCGCTTTGCATGTACTTTCTACTGAGGTCTTAATATCTACTCAGTTAAACCATATCTATACTGGTTTTGTATTTTCTTCTTTTTAATAGTTTTAACTTAACAGGTTATGCAATTTTAATTTTTCTTTTAAATAAATAGACTTTTAGAACAGTTTTCAGTTTACAGCAAAATTGAGCAGAAAGCACGGGAAGTTCCCATAACTCCCCTGCTTCTGGATACACACCGCCTCCCCCACTGTCAGCATCCAGGTATATGTTATGGGATGAAGCCTAAATTAACACATTGTCATCACCCGAAGTCCATAGTCCAAGCAAGTGTTCACTCTTGTGGGTGTCACTTTCCTTTCTACGGTGTATGTAAAGGTTTTTTATGGGTACATTTTAGACACACATAATGGTAGCATTCATCATAGGGAGTTTGTACTGGTACATGATGTATCTTGCTTCTTCTTCTTTTGCTATTTCCTTCCCCTCCCTTCAATCCCTCTTTATCTACAAAAGCTTTGTTTCAATTTTGCCTTCTATTCTCTTTTTTCTTGTTTCTTCTTTGTGCCCCCTTCCCTAGTTCTCTTTCTCATTTGAACATTTATTTTTAAAGTTTTTACACACTATTTTCTTTTAATCTTCTCCAAGCAGTGTGATATTGGGAAGGTTTATGGTCACTTTTCTGCCTTAAAGAGACTCAAGCAAGTAACTAACAAGAAGTAGGACCAAGACTGAGATCCCCCATTTAGAATGTCAAATCTGGTGTGGCAGTGCTGTCTTTTTAACTTGTGTTCTGCTGTAACCACCACCAACACATGCACGCGTGCGCACACACACACACACACGTCCAGAGTACCTGCTGTCACATGTTTAGATGTCCTGCACAGTGCCAGCACACAGTAGGAGCTTAATAGCTGTATTACATTGCAGGTGAAAGTCTTTTGGCTCAGTACTCTGTAGTCTGTCCTACAAATTCATCTCAGTCAAGCGTACTGACATTTTCCCGTACAGCCCCTACTCTCCCAAGGCTTCGAATACATGGGTTGCTTAACCCCTCAATGTGTGGGCAAGGGTGATACTTCAACAGTTTTTGTGCAAAACTGACTCCTAGGGCAAGCTAGGTTGGCTGGGTAGGCCACTGCCCATAAACTGCCTGCCCTCATACCTGAGAAGTGCTTGAGGCAAACACCTCCCAGTGCTAAAAGGCAGCCTGCTCTTGAGCAAAACAGGATGCTTGGTTCCTACTGCATCAATAGTAAAACTGACGGAAAGTTTAAGAGAGGAAGCAGAAAGAAGAGCCCATGAACACCGCCCTCCCAGAACAGCAGGGAAATTCCATACAATCAGCTTCTAGCCCTGTCTTGCTAGTGACCGCCTGCTCTGTGACAGCCCACCAGTTTTGCAGCTTTGCCTCTGAAGGGTGATCCATCAAGGTTGTATACTGGTGCTGCCCCCAGTCCCATCATCAGCTAAAGATCAGCCAATGAGTCCTCTGATATTGGAGTGTGTGGGGACAAATGACTACTATAAGCACCTGCAGTGCCATGACACATTCATCTAACTGGATTCCAACGGGCCAGGTGGTGACTCTGGAATTATTTCGGGACTCAGGAGCTCCCCCAGCCGTAGATGCAGAGGTAGCCAGGCATTTTACTGGTCTGGTGAGTGTGGTCTACTTTCCGTCCTGCAGACTGAGTTATGTATGCCTGTCCTGCAGGATGAATTATGTTCGCTTGCTTTTCCTTCCTATTTTGAGCACAGCATTCAGGGTAACCACACATCCTCCGAGAGGTGATGAAATAAGACCAAGAGATCTGAACCAAAATAGATGTTGTTTGTGAGAAGATTCACAATGTGTCTTCTGCAGAGAAGGGGACACTGGTAATGGAGGAGCCCTTCCTCCATCCCATCTCTTTGAGAGAGGTTTTGTCTGGGGCAGCCTCTGTCCTCTGGGGTCTGATCTTCCCTTTGATTTTCTCTGATAATCTTATAGCTTTGCATTATTGAGCTTTAACAGAGCAGAGAAATATGAATTGTGAAAAGAAACACAGCATAAATGTCCCCAAACTCAGTGTCATAGAACTACAGTGACAAAGGAACTCAATTTGTTCCCATGAGTGGGTTGTAACTCAGGCTTGTCAATTGAAGGCTCACACTCCTCTGCACAGCCTTCAAAGTCTCTCTCCTGTTTAAAGGAGATCTCAGTGTCCTTAGAGAGACATTTGCTCAGGATTTCTCAATTAACCTCACATGGGAAAGGGTGCTGTAATGTTCCTTCCAGAACTTTTTAAGGGTTAAATCTGTATCTGAGACCATCTGGAAGTGCAAGTGGTTGGCATTCAGGACATAGCTCAAGACATTGGTTATAAGTGAAAACTAAAGTTCCAGTCATAACCCAAATTATTCATAGGTCAGTCTGGACGTAACTTGAGGATCCACTGTGCCTACTTTGAGCTAGCAGTTTTGAGGAATGATTACAAACATGGTTTTCCCCAAATTCCAAGAATTAGAGGCAGATTGTAGGAGATTGAGGGTGGCTAGCACTTGAAAATAGTACAATACATCTGCTGAGGAGATATTACTGTTCATTAAAATGACAAAATGGGACTTGGTGTGTGGGAAATTCCTCTATACTGTGTATAGGCTTTATCCAGAACACCCAGCTCTAGGGCTGTGGCCTGCCTTTGAGGACAAGGGCTGGTAGGAAAAATTTCTATAGGGTGAAGTTCCTGTGTCATACCCCTTGTAATCTATTCTCACTTTGCCGGGGGAAATTTCTAGAACCCAAACATGACCATGCATATTATAAATTTTGTAGATTCCTTGTTGGTTCCCAGACTCAGCAGGTTATAGGACACCTTGTGAGTAGGTTCCAGCTTACCTCTATAGCTGGTCACTCAGCTCTACAAATAGCCAGTTCCCTTTGTTTATTTCAATTCTCTTTTCTGCCTAACTTGTATTTCAAGATTCAGGCTTTGGGAGATTTCTGGGATAGCTGCCCAGCACTGACCACCTGATCTGAGTCAGGGATGTGGCACTAATGTCCTGACACTCCAAGTCTCTCCCATGGCATTAAGTGCACACTGTGATTGTCTTCTCTGTGTTGTCATTAAGTTCTGAGAACCTCAAGTGTGTAAACCATGTCTCCTCTTTGTTCCTTGGAGTACAAATTTTTAAAATATATAGTCATTGAATTCATATTTTGTGCCTATTGAAGTGTGCTAAGCTCTTTGTACATGCAGTCACAAAAATAAAAGTGATTTTTGCCTATATTAGTTTCCAAGGGTAACAAAGCATCACAAACTGAGTGGCAGGCATTTAATGATTCACAGTTTGGGTTGCTGGAAGTCCCAGAGCAACCTGTCAGTGAGGTTGCTTCCTCTTACTTAGAGGGTGTGAGGGAGAATCGGCTCTATGCTTTCCCCCAGCTTCTGGTAGTTGTTGGCAATCTTTGTTTGTAGAAGCATCACTCCGATCTCTGCCTTTATTTTGATGAAACTTCTCTCTGTGTAGCTGACTGTGTCCAAATTTTTCCTTTTTAGAAGAACACCATTTAGATAGAAGTAGCAACTACTCTAGTGACTTCATTTTAACTTGATTATGTCTGTAAATACACTTATCTACAGATAAGGTCACATTCTAGGGGGTAGGATTTCAACTCCAAGTTTTGGGGAATAAAATGCCATGTACAAAATGGTCAGGACACGTGATGTAGTTGGAGGTGGACGCAATGCAGAATGAGGGCGACCAGACACAGGTGGCTTGCGCTCTCTGGCTTGTCCATTGTCCAATCTCAACTTGCTGATCAGGTAAGACTCTGTAAACAGTGAGACTTCTTACACAGAGAGGCCAAGCTGGAATTACTCTACGGACAGGAAGGGGTGGAAAGGAATGCTCTCAGCAAAGGAAATAGCATGAGGAAAAACCCTAAGGCAAAAGAGAATTTGACTCCTTTGAGAAGCTTAAAGAACCTGATTATGATCAGAGCATAGTCTGGAATCAGGAGAAGTGAGGCTGGAAGGAACAAAAGATGAGTTTGTGATGAGGTGGATGGAGTGTTCCTTTCAGTGCCTTTAGGGGAAAAGCAGCCTTTGTCCTAGAGGCGGGGAAGAATCACTGAAGGACATTTAGCAATGGAGTAATGTAGTGCTGGTCTTCAAGAGACTCACAGCCTTGTAAGAAAAATGAACTTGGTTCAGTAATATGGAGCAGTGGCAGCTCCACTCAGCATGCACAGGGGACAGAGACAGGAAAGCCAGAGGGATCCCGTCCCTCTGAAAGTTATCAAGGGTGATTGTGTGGCTGCACAGAGAAAGCTGATGGATAGTATGGGTCAGGATCTTCCCCTTGAGCCCAGGTTGGCAGGACATTCCTGCAGGTTTCTGCTTGAAGGCTCCAAGAGGCAGTGTCCCCACCCACTCTGGGTTTGTACATTCTTTGGAGTTTTTTGGTGTAAGCACAGAACTCACAGTTTTTTGTTGTCATTGTCATGACTGTTGCTATTGCTAAGGGGATGTGGCCAAGGATGGAGCGATGCCCTGTTGTGTAATGATCATAAAAGCCACCTGTGATGGTGTCTGTGGGCCACCCTGGGATGGAAAATGGGGAAGGGCATTTGTTCCCTGGCACCCTGTTACACAGTCATCACATGAATCGAAACATTATTCAGTGGTTTATGAGGAGGGAGGAGAGCGATGACCATGAGCCTTGGAGGTTGCCTGTGTGGGGTCTAGGGCAGTGTGGCTAGGTGAGGTGATGGGAAGGTCTAGGTATACAGTTTAAGGGGTCACACAGCCCCTGTGGTGTGGACACCTGCACACTCCATTGGCTGGTCACCAGGCTGTCCTGGGTGCCAGCTGGAGAAGGTGACGATGCAGACCAATTGGCCTGTGCATGGCTGTGGACTCTACTCAAAGCCAACTCACATTTGGTGTTAGCCTCGTATCAGCCCTAGGAGACGGGTAGGGCAGGTATTGATTACAGTGGGATAACAGAAGCTGAGCAAAACACCTTTAGGGACAGAATTCTTTCTTCGGAGGCACACTCTCATCAGCTTTTACCCAGAGTTGTAAGGCCAACCCTCTGCAGATCTTTGTTGCTGTCTGTGCAGCTTTTTTTTTTTTTTCTCTAGTGCTCTGCCCCACAAAGTAGCTAAAGTCATGGGACTTGCAGGGTTCAGCTAAGATCCCCCCTCCCTACGTCATGCTCCTGGAAGTAAGCTGGGTCAGTCACATGACTCACCTCTCTCTGGGAGCGCAAGCCTGGGACACTTGATGCTTGATGTTCAATACCTAAAAACCACCACTGTATACACTTTGACCAGCTTTTAAAGTTGTTATAGGCAGAAGAGTAAATCTGGTTTCTGTTACTTCATCTTGTTCACAAATAGATGTCAGGTCATTAACCAGCTGTTACCTAGGCTCCATCTCTATGTGCTGCAGCCTCTTAGTCCTTGCCGAGTTGCAAATATCGTTTCGTCATTGTAACAGAATGACATCTTGGGCATATATAAAATTTTTGGGTAGTGTTGTCCTTTTAGCATGCTATAGTGTTTCTTAGTATTGTGATTCTTAGTGTTGTAGAAGAGAAGACAAAAGTCAGCTAATTTTTCCATCTGTATATAGTGTGTTCTAAATCTTTTCCATTTGTACATATATGGATATACATATATACATACACACAAAAATATGTATGGTATCAGAATTCACAATTTTTAAAACCTAGAATATGATCACCACTGGCTGGAATGTATTAAACTTTTCCAAACTGTAGATTAAACCTTTCTTTAAGCAAGATATACTTTCTATTTCTTTAATCATTATCTTTCCTCTGTGGACATACTTTACTTCTACTGGAAATCCTAATATAGGTACACTATCCCTTATCTGAAGTTTGTGTGTGTGTGTGTGTGTGTGTGTGTGTGTGTGTGTGTGTGTA
>NW_022900930.1:22307224-22309981 GCF_012274545.1 Fukomys damarensis
TGGATTGTGTGTGTGTGTGTGTGTGTGTGTGTGTGTGTGTGTGTGTTTAAAAAATAAATTTCCAACAAATACATTTGGTGGAACGATATAACCTGAACTGATAGGAAGCTTTTTTAGCCAGTGAAAATATTAGTGTGAATATCCATATATTTGGCTACTTCAAAAACTGAAATGTTTGAATTAGGATGTTTCCAATATCCTCCTTGGGAGGTTAGATAATATATGCAGTATACAAATACACAACAGTGTAATTTCTAAAAGGTGAAAAAGTTTGAATTCCAAAAAGTCTCTGGCTTCAGTGGTATCAAATATTAGATTGCAAATCTGTAATCACACATTTTTTTCTAGATCTATCCTCTAGGCTAACTTTCCCCTCAGTATATCTCAAGTTTGATTCTTTCCTGTAGTATTTCATATCCTTCTCCATTTGATTTTCCTAGCTACTGATGGGCTAGCACAATAGCTTTTATTGTTATTTAGTATAGTAAGAGCAACAGTTCAGCCGAAAAATGCTATTCAAAAGATTGTTACTCGCAGTTCCCAAGAGGTAGGGTCATGGCATGGCATGGGGGCCAAATGGAGAAGCACTGGGCTCTGTCAAGAGGCAGAGAAACTGGGGAGAAAACAATCCCAAGAGCCTCTATTGGGATTTCTGTGGGACAAAAGTAAAGCAGGGCAAGCAAACCTAGTATTGGCTAGTTTAAATTATTTCAGTGGACTCTAGGGCACCAGAGCTATCTCTAATTGTTTTGTATCTGGTCCTGGGGTACTTAGGGCAGGGAGAATAGGGCTCTCATATTCTAGAGCCATTCTGGATGAAAGAAGCAGGGTTTTGGATTGGCTGGTTATTGTATGAAAAGCATACCTGCAGGTTGGCCCTTTACTACCTGTAGGAATTAGCATCCATGGGAAGGATAACTTCTCAGAATCAGTAAGGCTTTACATGTCAGAACATCAGGAAATACAGAAAATGGAGAAGCGTGATCGGAACAATTTGGACATCTTTGGGAGTGGGGCATTATTCAGCTGCCACAAAAGTCAGCAATATTCCACATTCTGTGCTTATGAATTTCTGAATCAATCTTTCTCTCTCTCTCCCTTTCTTTCTTTCTTTTTTTGTACTGGGGATCAAACCTTTGTCCTTGCACTTACAAGGCAGGCAGCAGAACCATTGAGCTTAAGTCCCTGGCCCTGTTTCTTATAACAGTCTTGTAAAGCACCTGGAAGGTAGACTGGGCCTGGATCCACCAAGGGAAGGAGAGCCACGCCCTCTCCCACCTGGAGCCGCCATTGCTCCAGCACCAGGAAGGTAGCCCTGTGGGCGCCCCTGAACCCTCATAACTCCCCTTACCTCTGCCCCCCCACACTCTCAGACCTCCTGATTGTGCTAGTCTTTGGACCCACTCTACAGAGGCAGAGGTGGTCATAAAGGGTATTTTTCTGAGTTCCCAACTTTGAACATCTTTAAAGAAAGGGTGTGGGAAACCTATAGTAAAATGGTGTGCAGTTCAACCATTCAGAAGGTTGGGGAACTCAATCTGGGCCTTGCAGCCTGAGGTCAGTCTGGGGATCAGACCATCAGCTAACTGAGATCAGGGATCTTGCATCTTAGCTCTTTCTGAGCCATTAAATGGTAAATATACTATATTGAAAAGTTTGTTCACTGCAGACATGTTGTGGACTGCTTACTGATTTTGATTTAATTCAAATGGTTTAAGGGTGATAGACCAGTGATTACCACAGGTGGTCAGTTTCCAAGTTGTGCTTGATCTTAATGTATTGCTGATTGTATCAGTTGGGATAAAGCATTGTGGTTGATTTGATGAGCTGTTTTCTCTGATGTTATGAAGATGAGAATGTCTGTGGGTCGTTAGAGACCCAGAAGATAGGGCACAACTATATCAAGAAGATTTGGGCGATAACCCAGAGATTAAACCAAGGACAGTCCGACAACAAAAATAAAAATGAGAAAACTCTTAAGCAAGACACAAAGACAGTCTTCCAGTTCACCAATGGCAAACAGTAGGGCAAATAAGGATGAAAAGGCCAATACTGAACCACTGGGACACCCTGAACTCAAAGCACAGGAAGTAACAAAACAGATCAATCAGGCTCTAGAAAAATTCAAAACAGAAATAATTTCTCAGATAACCATAGAGATAGTGAGCAAAATGGAAGTCATGATTCGAGACTCTAGACCAGAAACTGACAAAAAAATAGATGAGCTCAGGACCACAATAGAAGACATGAAGGCCCAGCATAAGAAAGAAATGGAAACAATAAATGTCCAACATAGGTAAGAAATGGAATCCATAAAACAGATTCAAACAGATATCCAGGAGATTAAACACTCCATTGAAAGTGTACGCAACAGAATAAAAGAATGCGAAGATAGACTCTCAGATATAGAAGATAAGATTTCAGTCAGTGACCATGAAAAGAGAGGTCTCTTAAAAACAGTAGGGGATCATGAGAAATTGATCCAGCAACTCCTAGATGATGAAAAGAAGAATAAAGAAGAATAATAAGACTGAGAGGAATACATGAAGTAGCAAGAGAAAATACAAATGACTTAAAAAAGCTGTTCACAGAATTAGTGACAGAAAACTTCCCAAATGGAGGGGAAGAATTTGACATTCAGATAACTGAGGCATATAGGGGCCCAACTAGCTACAATAAAAATAAATCTACACCTAGACATATAATACAAGATCCCAGAAACCCAACAGAAGAACAAAATACTATAAGCAGTAAGAG
>NW_022900930.1:22310640-22345429 GCF_012274545.1 Fukomys damarensis
AGAATGTTCTCTTTCCAGATGATGATTAAGATGCTAATAAAAAAAAATGGTGCCAGGTACCACAACAGCAACAGAACTTTGCTGTTTTCTGGATATTATTCTTTTTTTTGTTTTTTTTTAATGGAATGTGCTGAATGCCTATAATTTTGTTCAGATGATTGCAGAACCTGGAAAAGCTGTTGCTGCTATCGATGCATAACATACTGGTATTATTTTTCTTTCTATATAAATATAAATATATACATACATGTATATATATGTGTATATATATATATATATAAATTGAATTTTGGGAAACTTTAACGGTGCTGTCAACTTTGGAAAAAGTTATATCAATTCACTGTGTTGAGTTGGCATTGTACAGAAATGAACAGCCATATTGGTCTAGAAATGTTAATTTTTTTTCCATTTGTACAGGGGTAACACAGTGTACTAAATATGTAAGTTCATATCTATGTGGGTTTGATTACAGAAACTAATAAAGTATTCTCTAAATAATAAAAAAAGAATAAGATAAGACTACAAGAGCAAGAAGCAATTTAAATATGTTAAAGGACCATTTTCATCTTCAGAATTAAGGATTATTTTAATCTTACATCATCGCCTTTTCTCTTTTACTTTCCTGTTTAGTTTTATTTTAGGATTCCCTATTTTTAATGTTCATACAGAGATTTCTTTAACTGAAATACCGAATAGTTTCTCTGGTGCGAAAAACTATAATGGTACACAGGATCCTAATGAGATAATTAATAATGTGAAATAGGAAGTAAAGGGCTAAAGGTGTAAGGAAAGTGGGAAGGGTGGGGGAAAGGTAATAAGGGAGAGGAAAAAAATATGAGAAATTGAAAAAATGTAAATAAAGTGTTTGTAAATGGGGAGGGGAGGAGGGGGTGAAGGGAGGGCAGGGACAAGGGGAAAAAATGAGAACCAAGACCTGTCATGTGAAGGTACAGGATCCCAATGAAGAATGTAACTGTATTGTATACCTAGATTGTACCAATAAACTCAATAAAAAGAAAACAAAAGTCTTGTAAGTATGATTTCAATACGTATTTTATTTTGTTTAGGTAAGAAATATGAGGTGTTTTTCTCCTCCCCTGAGATACTAAATAGCTGTCACACAATCTCTAAGGGTTAGAGATAGAATTTAAAGTCAAATCTGCGCAATGAAGATTTCTTCTTAAATAAATATTGATCTTATTTTATAAATTACAACCACCTATCAGTGCAATCAACCCTTTCCAACATGGGGAGGCATCAGTGACTTAATGAATTTTTGTTCATCTTCATCATTTTTGCAAGAATCCAGAAATTTTCCAGGCTCAGAACTTTGGAAGCTGAAGTGAGAGAATAGCCATGAGTTCAAGGCCAGCCTGAGCTGCAAACTGAGTTCAAAGTCAGCCTGAACTACGTAAGAAGACCCTGTTTCAAAAAACCAACAAACAAAAAATAATCCAAGTTGAATCATCCATCTTCATTTCATGAGAAAGCTACCTCACCAGTGCTGAAAACATAAATACAAGTATAGAATATAGTGAAACTTATGACAGAAAGTCACTTACCATGTGGAGCAAAGGAGACTTTTGCTGTATTTCACCAGGGAGAAATACTAAGATCATGGATTGCTTCTCTCAGTGTGCTGAGCTACGCAGTGTGTTGATTTCCTTGGAAAGAGCATAGCAGTGTTTTTTTCTACTCTCTTTGCTGTCATTTCTGTCTTATAATCTGCAAATACCTAATAGTCGTTATTAAAGTGCAGGAACTATTGACTCTTTTCTTCAATAAACACTGCTGGGAAGCTGTTTTCTCCTCCTTCCTTGCAACCATAGTAACCGTTGTTAGATAATCCATGGTTGCTAGACTCCTCAAATGGACTGACATTTCTGAATAAACATGATGTCATAATCCAAGAAAAATAAGAAAAGTCTTTGGAACTTTACTGGACTTCTTTATAACTGTAGTATTTCAGAATAAATTTTTATAGCTTAACGTGCCCCTTCCAACTACTTTGGAAAGTGCAATCTGCACAGATTTGTATTTCTGCTATGAGAACAGGTGGAGAAATACTCATACTTATTTTATGGATAAAATACATTTTTGTGCCTGGATCCAGAGGTTGACTAATTCAGTTAATTTTAATAACTGCCTTATAAGTAGGTCCTAATATGATCATCCTTTTTCAAATGAGAAAGTTGAAATTTAGAAATTTGAGTCTTATGCCAAAGCTGCATAGCAATAAAAGTGAAGCTGACGCTTGGACCTGCTGTGACTAATTCCAGGTTAGAGGCTTTGCTACAAAACACCTTGATAATTCATTTGAAGCCTAGTACACACACTTTCCTTGTGTGTGCTTATTCTATTACCAATTAGCTAGCAAGTAAGATTTTACCTAGAAAATGCATACTCCCAAGAGATTGGTAGAACCAAAGCAAACTCCTCTAAAGAGAAGAAAGAGAAAGCATCCTTGGCCAAAAGAAGAAGGGGAATGTTCACAGCCTCAGTTTCTGCTAGTGAGACACTACAGCAATCCTGGGACCATTTGCAGGTCTCCAAGACTGGCTCCTGCCTGTACATAGCTGCAATCTTGGCTCCTGTGGAGAGCGGCCAGGCATATGGGATGTGTAATGACCTGGCATAATTCATCCACCAATATTTTGGTAGTTGCAGCTAGAGTCTAATCACACTCAAACATTGAAAATCTGCTACTTTATCATTATATCATATCAGCCAGCTTTGTAAATTAGGAATCAATATGGAGAGTGTTATGATTTGGATCTTAAACACCCATATGTTAAAAGCTTGGACCCCAGGTGATAGTTCTACAGAGAGGCGGTAGAACGTTCAGAAGGTGGGGCCCAGTGGAAGGAAAGGAAGTTATATAATTGACTGTGGGGATATTAGGATCTCTATCACTCTCTCTTTATTCCTAGCCACATAAGATGAACAGATTTACCCCACCATGTGCTCAGCTCAATATGGTGCAGTGTCACCACAGCCTAAAAGGAACAGAGCAAATCATCTATGGGCTGAAACCAGGAATCAAAGTAAACTTTTCTTCTGTTAAATTGACTTTCTCAGGTATTTTGCCACAGAGATGGAAACCTGACTAACTCAGAGACCACAGAAGGACAGCCTTGTATAAATGTATAGATGTTTGAGGACCTTCAGTCTTCAAAATGGGGTTTTCCAGGGGCCCCATCCATGACAATGCACTGTGAGGAATTATTCTCAAAACTATCCAGATCTTTTTGAGCATGTGACAAAGGAAATGCAGATAACATAGATACTATTTTTCAGAGTGGCAAAAATAAAAATTTTGATTATGTAAAGTGTAGGTGAGGTTGTGAGGACAGACATACTCTTGTTTGATCTCTCATAGGACTATTTTTTTCTTTTTATTGAGTTTACTGGTACAATCTAGGTATACAATACAGTTACATTCATCATTGGGATCCTGTACCTTTACATGACAAGTCTTGATTCTCATTTTTTCCCCTTGTCCCTGCCCTCCCTTCACCCCTCCTCCCCTCCCCATTTACAAACACTTTATTTACATTTTTTCAATTTCTCATATTTTTTTCCTCTCCCTTATTACCTTTCCCCCACCCTTCCCACTTTCCTTACACCTTTAGCCCTTTACTTTCTATTTCACATTATTAATTATCTCATTAGGATCCTGTGTACCATTATAGTTTTTCGCACCAGAGAAACTATTCGGTATTTCAGTTAAAGAAATCTCTGTATGAACATTAAAAATAGGGAATCCTAAAATAAAACTAAACAGGAAAGTAAAAGAGAAAAGGCGATGATGTAAGATTAAAATAATCCTTAATTCTGAAGATGAAAATGGTCCTTTAACATATTTAAATTGCTTCTTGCTCTTGTAGTCTTATCTTATTCTTTTTTTATTATTTAGAGAATACTTTATTAGTTTCTGTAATCAAACCCACATAGATATGAACTTACATATTTAGTACACTGTGTTACCCCTGTACAAATGGAAAAAAAATTAACATTTCTAGACCAATATGGCTGTTCATTTCTGTACAATGCCAACTCAACACAGTGAATTGGTATAACTTTTTCCAAAGTTGACAGCACCGTTAAAGTTTCCCAAAATTCAATTTATATATATATGTATGTATATATATATTTAAGGTACAAGATATTTTACATTCACAGAGGTGTGATACAGTACTGTCCTACATAAATAATACTAGAATCACTTTTGGTTTGAAATTTGCTTTGTTTGCAAATAAGATTGCTACCCCTGTTTTTTTTTCTGGGCTCCTGTCACATGGAGAATTGTTTTCTATCATTTCACTTTCAATCTATGGGCTTCTTTTTGCCCTAGGTGTGTTTCTTGTATACAACATATTGTTGGATTTTGCTTCTTATTCCATTTTGCCAGTCTATTTCTCTTGATTGGTGAGTTGAGGCCATTGACATTGCTGGTTATAACTGATATGTACTGACTTATTATTGACATGTTATTGGCCTTTTGTTGACTCTTTTTACTTTTTCACCTTTTAATTTCTTGCCTTGCCTATTTGATTTGGTCTGTTGGGCCTCATGGTGTTGTTGCCTTCATTGTCTTTTTCTAGGATCTTGTTTAGAATTGCTTATAGTGCTGGTTTGGTATTCATGTAGTTTCTCAGGTGTTCTTTGTTGTGGACTATTTTTGTGGTCATTTTGGTGGGCAATTTGGCAGTAGTTATTAAAATAAAAACTGTCTCCTTTATGTCTCAACAGTTCCATTTCTGTGAGACTCCCCAGAGAAGCATTTGCACAGGGAGAATATATGATGCTGCATTATTATTTTGTTAGCAAAATTAAAGCAACCTAAGTTCCAGCAATAGAGAAGTAGCGAAGAAACTGTGGTTTGAGTATGGAATCCTCTTCAGTAGTTACAGAGAATAATGCAGATTTCATATGCTGTCTTGGAAACTTCTCCAAGATATTCTGCCAAGTGGAGGTGTACCATGTTAACATCTGTGTACCACCTCCAGCATCATAAATCAAACTATTCAGCATAGATATTTTACTTAAGTGCTTGAAATGTAGATGCATACATTTAAAAAGTTTTACATTAGCCAGTAATGGTAGGTAGCTCTATGACAGTGGCAGTGACTAGACTGAAGGTGGTCACTGAGGACTTTCTTCATATCTATTATATTTTAAATATTATTTTTAGTACTGAGGATTGAACCCAGGGGTACTCTGTCACTGAGCCACATCTCCCGCTCTTTTTAAAAATTTTGAAACAGTCTCCATAAGTTTCTCAGGTTGGACTTTGAATGTGTGATTCTCCTGACAGCTGCTTGAATAGCTGGGGTCACAGGGGTGTAGCCTGCCATGCCTGGCTGAGTATGTTTGTTTTTTTTTTTTAATGAATAGCATATGATTGTTTACAGTATATGTAATTAAATATTTTTTAAATGATTGCAAAGATTTTGCTATACTAGTTCTTAGAAAGGTATTATTGGTGTAATGAAAATTTGGAAATAACCCAATTGTCCCACAGCAAGGAATTAGTCAATTATGGGATTCTCATGATGGAGAACATTATTATTCACACGTCAACCTATCATTCCATGGCAAAAATGTCAAGTTCTAAAACGCAAACACTTTAGTCCAAAGTCTTTTAAAGAGTTAGCATTAAAGTCAGCAGCATTGATGATGGAAATAATCCTCAGTATTGCGATGATAGAATAAATGAGGGCCAGAATAACTGCAGGAAAAGAAAGCCTGGCAGCTGGGTCAAGAATGGAGGTGTTGAGATTCATAAAAGGATATCCTAACATCTGTCACCTTAGACTTCCAGCTGAGAGCCCCTGGGGAGCAGAAAACACAAGGGAGGGCTTTCTCCAAAGTTCCTTCATTTGCTCAAAGAATGGGTGCAACAAAAAGAACAGCATTGCCTTTAGTTTCACTGAAATTTCATAAACAAGGAAGATTAAACTGATTACAGAGGAAGAGGCTGAAAGTCAAACTTCATACCTAGAGTCAGAGGAATTTTATGTCAGGCCACTGTTGTCTGATCTCTAGGCTCATTCTATTTCCTGAAAAAAAAAAAAAAAAGAAAGAAAGAAAAAGAAAAAATCATTTACTATCTTTCTAAAATTGCCTTGAGCTCCCCTCTTCCATCTCCTCATGAAGAAGTTATTTAAACATTAACCATAGAGTCACTCCTTTCAGTTTTATGTTTCATATGACTTCCTGTCTTATTCGCACTGATAAAGTCATTGTGATTTTCTCTTGTTGACCTGCCTTTCATTGTGCCAGTGGTTACCCTAAAAACAGGCAGGAAAGGGATCGATGCCACCTCCATCTTGTTAGCTTTTGTATTTGAAGCGTCATCTGAATGTCACGTTCTAAAAGCTTGGCTGTCAGTCTGTGGCACTACTGGGAAGTGATAGAGCCTTCAGGAGATGGGACCTAGTGGGACGAATTTAGGTCATTAGAGGTGGGCCCATGAAGAGGGAACTGGGCCCCAGCCCATTTCTCATCTGCCATAAGCTGAGCAGACCTCCTCTGTCACACTTCCTGCCATGACGTACTGCCTCATCACAGGCCCAAAACAATGGGATCAAGCAACCGTGGACTGAAACTTCTGAAACCATGAGCCAAAATAAAGTTTTCCTCCTTTAAATTGATTACCTCACGTGTTTTGCCACAGTGATAACACATACCCCTGCAGTAGTGGCACAATGTACTATCACAAATGCTGCTGACAGTACCTCTTGTCTTCACCCTACTTGTTCTGGATCTTTCTGGAGTTGTTAAAGTGTAGGTTCAAATTGCAGTTGACTCAGCTGTTCCCACGGAATATGATCCTTCATTGGATGTCAGCAGACAGGAGAAATTCTGGTTCGCTCTGTTTCACCACTTGAGCAGACTTGATCAGGCCAAGAGCTGGGGCCTCCTGCCTCTCTCCAAACTAGAGACTGCATCTCATACCTGTGCAGGACACCTCCAGTTTGTTGGGAAGATATGCCCACCCCATGCTCACTTCTTCATTCCCTGTGTGGAACACAGAGCCCCATAGCACCTTCTGAGAGCAAGGTCAGGTTGTTGATACCCTTTATCTGGACTTACCAAGAAATTGCCTTATGTCCATTGAATCCTAAGAAATGTCACGGAAAATAGTGAATGTCCCCTTGAAAGTCAAGAATGAATGTTAGAAAATTAAGGGGTAGAATTAGTCACAAAGAAATCGTTTAATGAAGAGACTTTACATTATGGAAAAAGAACAGAGACAAAGGAAGGAGAAGAGAAAAAGAAGGTAAATGAGAAAAAGGGGAGAGGCTGAGATTTCTCCCGTCTATTTTTAACTTCAGTAACAGTATTTTCCACCTCCAGTAGCACTGGAACTTGGGTAGATTTGCACCGTTTCATATTTCTACATGGTGAGAGTGGGAAGTTTGGGCCGGGGATTTAGCTCAGTGGTGCCACCACCTGCCTCTCAAGTGCAAGGACCCGAGTTTGGTCCCATTTAAAAAAAAAAGAAAAAAGTGGGAAGTTCAACAAGATAAGGGGCAGAGAAAGAGTACAGTTGGTCACCCCAGATAAAGGAAAGGAATAACAAAAGGCCAGAGAAATAAGGAAATTTGGAGAGATTTCTGTTCAACTCCTTTGCTTCATCATTCTTTTCCTCCAACTGGATTGAAACACCATTCACGCCCTGCTCTTACAGCTGTACCTAATGTTTGCTCATCACGCAGAGGATGGACAACGTAAAGCCCCGGGTTTGTTTTACTTTAAATGGGCTGGGAAAGAAGCCCAGGAAGGGCAGTCTGGGCTGGAAGGCAGATTCTGTCAGAGTGCTGGCCCTCTCAGCCCGCAGAAACTGGTGGGACCAGCTTCAGAGATCTGAGCAGCAATGTACTTTGTCTCTGTGATAAAGACGGTAAACATATTTAAAAGCTGTTCTGGATTTACTTCACTTGTAGCCTGATCCTGAGAGTATATTTGTGCTTTTGAGCAATACTGGCACCAAGCATTTCGATGGGCTGAAAGGAAAATAAAATCATGAAGGGAAAGGTGAGAGGAAATTCTACAAATAAGACATAGACACGCACACACACACACACACACACACACACACACCAGCAGAATGGTAAATCTAGATAATTCTAGGAGAATTAAGAGAATAAGGGATATATGGGCATTGAAAAAAATATTTTGGAGTAAGTTTATGTTAGAAATAAAACCGGTTAATGTCATATTGGGCAATAAGATACATCTTTGGAGTTATCATTTCTGTTGAAAATTGTTTGCATTTACTAGACAAAATTTGTAAGTTAACATGTAACTTCACAAAATGTAGAACTTTACCCAGAAGTAGACAACACATTGAATGAATGTACATTCCATCAGACAATTAAGTGGTTTATAGGATATTAGAGGGAGGTGCTTCCATCCCTTTGACTTATTCTCAAGTTTAGGAACTTTCCTTGACATTGCCATCAGAAAACAACAGAGATACAGCATTTTGAGGATAATCACTAGAAAACCAAAACCATTGGTGCTAGCTCTCAGCTGGACCTTACAAATATGTAGAATCAGCCAACTCTTGTCTCCTTTTTCAGAAGTGTTGGGGCGCACATCTAGTTCACCACTTCCTCTACCTTCTTCTCATCACTGTTTGGTTCCTATGACTTAAAAGTGTGTTTACACTTTTATTTCTAGGACTTTCTTTCAAGTCACAGTACGTCGTGCTGCTGGCACCTTTATTTTAAGCATTTGGGGGACAAAGACAACTGTGTCATGACTGTTACTTGGAATCATGAACATCATGATTAAGCAATGATTATAAAAGGATTCCAATTTTAAGATGCCCTTAATTTCAGATATTCTAAGTTGTGAGTGGAGAAATGTGTGCCTTGCAAATGACAAAACATGGTGTATCACAGAGGAAACACAAAGTTAGAGTGTGAGGCCAGGCTAGTGTGTAGCACATATGTAGCAAAAATTTTTGACTCTCCACAAGGACTAATTTCACTTCTCTTATCTTGATACTAAAATTTAAGTGACAAGCACATCTCACTCCTGAAGAGAGGAATGCAGAACACTTGAGAAGAGTCAGTAATAGAATCCCTGATCACCAACATCTACAGACCCTGCCTCTCCTCATTCTTAGGTTTGTGGGTCACTAGCTCTCAGAGAAAGAGAAGGTTCTGAGGTCTTTCTGTTGCCGTGAAATCAGAAAAACATGAATCAGATTGCTCTTTGATTTGGATGCAATAGCATGTTGTTTGGATTTAAAATGCCCCCCCAAAAGATATGCTGAAAGCGTGGTCCCCAGCTGATGGCACTACTGGGAGGTAATTGGCACTGTCGGAGGTGGGGCCTCATTGGAGGAAGGTTGCATATATTTGCACCTTGCCCTCCTCTTGCTCTTGTGGCCTCCTGTCCACCATGAGGTGAGCCACTTCGCTCCACCACTTTCCCCTGCCATGATGTTCTGCCTCACCAGGGCTCCAAGGCATCAGAACCAAGTGACTGTGGACTAAAACCTGTGAAACTCTGAGCAGAAATAAATACCACATCCTTTAAGTTGACTCTCTCAGGGATTTTATCACAGCAATGAAAAGCTACCGAATACACACATCTACTAACCCCCTAAGGTTCATACCAGTAGGAACACAACAGGATTTCACTCGCTGTGAAACAGTACACAAGAACTTCCCTGCATGTCCCACATCATGGCACACTTAGCAAATGACAACACCCATTCAGCCACTGGGTTCAGTGGAGGGACTGGCTGGTTCAGCAAGATTGGCTGTGCGGATTCTTCTTCTTGCATCTCTAGGAAAAGAAGGCCTCTGGCGATTGTCTATTTTCCTCCTGCTCTCTCACAACAGACAAAAACTGGGGGTGGTTTCCAGAGCATGGGAGTGACTGGACCAGTAGAAGAACGTCTGTTAGAAGAAGGGGTGGGGTAAGCTTTGGTTGGGGAAGGTTGAGGAAAAGTTCTATCCTGATCTGGCCAAGTGCCTGGGCCTTTTCTATGTGTTGTACATAGGCCTGGAGAATATTGAGAAGCTGATAGGCGACGACCGGCCTTGGGCCACTTTGATGGCAATGGGGGAGACACAGGACTATTCTGGGACGCTGACATTTCCATGACCAGCGTACAGCAGCTCTGCTATTTTGAGAACATCTTTTCCTGTGTATTGTCTTAGAAACCCCAGCGACTTGCTGAGCTTGCCCATGAATAACATTCCCATGAACAGCATGACCAAGACAGATCTGCAGCCTGTGGTGTTCAGCCTGCTGGAGATGCCAGAAGGATGTGTCAGTCTAAACAGGGGACTCTGTGCCTGGAGGCAAACTGTGGGGAGTGTGCTGCGCTCTGGCTAAGCACACCAGCGAACCGTGAATGATGCTGACTCCCAGAGCATGTGAGAATCTGGCCTCCCTGCACCCCAAGACCTGTACAATGTGTTTTCTTGTACACCCCGAAGCCCAGCTGCAACACTGAGCTGACCCTGTCACTCAGCCAAGTCAAGGCCAAAACCTGGACCCGTGGCTGGAGCAGCACACATTAGACCTTACCCAGCTGCGACCTTGTCTTGTAGCCCAGGTTCTGAGGCGATTGCACAGAGTCACAGTGAACCTTCTATCGTTCTAGTGTTATTTAAATACACACACACACACACACACACAAACACCTTTTTTCTTTCCTTCTTTCCTTTTTCTTCTTTTTATCTTTTAAAAATGAAGGATGGCTGGAATTTAACTCAGTGGTGCTGCCACCTGCCTCAAAAGTGCAAGGCCCCAAGTTCAATCCCTGGTACCAAAACAACAACAAAGACAAACTCCAAAAATGAAGGCTATTGCTCTCACAAAAAGAGAGGAAAGAAAGAAAACCAAGAAAGAAAAAGTCGGACTGATCAGGTTCCACCAACCTCCAGCCCCTACCT
This sequence comes from Fukomys damarensis, assembly GCF_012274545.1. Lineage (NCBI taxonomy): Eukaryota > Metazoa > Chordata > Mammalia > Rodentia > Bathyergidae > Fukomys > Fukomys damarensis. The sequence goes on from NW_022900930.1 coordinate 22,321,569, forward strand.
ACGGCTCTCTGCAGCACAGGGCCACAGCAGCTCTCACATCGAGTGTGAAACTCTGGCCTCACTGGTTGTAGCTCACCTTTGAGGAGCAAAAGTGAAACCCTGAAATGAGAAATAAAACAGGCCATGCTCTGGTGAGAGGATGGTGTAATTTCTGGCCACTGGAAGAAGTGAGTAACCAATCTTTCAAAATCAGTAGTCAGAATTCAACTGTAGCTCGGTTACAGAACTCCTCACACTCTGCCCAGATGGGCACAGAAAATGTTTACTTTGCTTCCCTCTTACCGTTCAGCTTTTCCTCATGAGCCTACACCCACTAGGTCATAGGAAAAACAAACAAAACTATGTTTAGTATGATCTAGTAAATGGCCTGTGTGCAGTAATACAAACTGTTCCAAGGGTAAGGCGAGCACTCAGTCTCTGCGGTGGTAAAATGTGAGCTCTCAGATTTCATTGCCTTCCGGCTCCTCTGTGAGAGGATGCCTGTATTCTGGACTGAGTGGCCATTGTAATTCACCCTCTAAAATGAACACATTTTTTTTTCTAATTTTAAAACATGTGCCTAGTTTAGCAAACAATGCATATAAAAACAACACTTGCAATTCTTTCCAAGTCCACCTCTACCCCCAGGTAAATACCATTAGCAAAATCTTTCCAAAAATGTTCTCTGTGGATGAGCGAATATAGCAGAATCTTAAAAACAGGTGAGTTTTCTAATTTTTACATAGAATCACGATGTCTATCTTATTCCATAATTTTTTGTTTGTTTATTTTTGAGGCACGTCTCACTACGTTGCCCTGACTGGCCTCCAACTCCTGGGTTCAGACAATCCTCCTCCTCCTCTGGCCGCTTGAATGGTTGGGGTGAGAGGTGAGCGCCACCACTCCTGGCTTCTCTAGCATTCCTTCCCTTTACAACCACTGCTGGCAGAGGAATCCAGGGCAGAGAGAATGTGTGTGAGAGAAAGGAGACATTATGCGTAATTGTACGAGGAAAACAGACATGAATTGGTGATGTTTGTTCAGTGCGATCATAGAGGATAGGCGTGGCTTTGGCAACCCCATGGAAGAAGGAACAGTTAGGTCCATTTTGTGTCCTGTATTTACCCTTCAGTCTGTGCCACAGAGTGGCTGAGTTGGGCAACTTCCTGTACTGTTGTCTGCTGAGGTGCTGCTGGCCTCATCTGACCTTTTGGGATAATGAGCTGCGGCCCCCACTGGAGCCTAAGGAGCCTTTTTTTTTTTTTTTCCCCTGAACTTGATGTGGATTCACCAAGGCTTTTCTGAAGCCATGCGAGATCTTTGCTGTGTGATGGTGAGCTCAGCATGGCCACATTCCTTTGCTGTGGCACCTGGAAACGATCGGGGTTCCAGTGTTCCGCACGTAGGTCCTGGACGTGCAGTGTTTCTGCCTTCACTTCATCTCTCACCAACTTGCCTTCTTTTCGCTAAGCCATTGCCTTGTGCCGGCGTGGATATGTTGCCAAGCTGATAGCTGGGCTTCTTTGGGAACCTGAAACTTCCTCTTCCTCTGACTTCCAACTCTGAGGTTCCCAGGCTTCCCTTATTTATCTGGGAGTGCCTAAGGCCGCTCTCTTCCTTCTCAAAGGCTGGTCCCGAGAGAAGGGGTGAATCAAATCCCAGAGTTTGTTCTCCTTAGCCTGTCTCTCTTTCCCTTCCTCCTGCAATCTCTCAGACAGGCAAGCTGCAGTCTTCCTATTTCCTCCAATCACAGCATCCTTCTGTCTCTGGTCCACAGTACGGCTCAGCTGTCAGTGATAAGTTGTAGGATTTACTCTATGTGGAAAGTTGATCTGAGTGTGTGACTTGGGTCATCTAATTGAGTTTTAATCTGCAAAAAAAATTGAGAAAAATCTCTAAACAGCAATGTGTTTTCAGGTTGACCACTTACTTCACTACAGATAGACACACAAATCCAACTCGGCAGTCAGTGTTGAAGGGAGATACCACGATGATGGTAGATATCTGGCTTTCTCCCAAGGGTCTCAGACCCATTTTGTCAAAGGGCAGGAGGCCCTGAGCATCTACTACACGTATGTGTAACACAAGGCCTGGTATTTCCCAGTTCTGCCACAGCCTTTGGCTCTTTCATTGCTCTTTTTGCCCTTGAACTTGAGACGAGGAAGGAGGGAAAGGAAAGTGAGAAGAGGGGGCTCCCTCCACCCACATAACTGCAACTGCTGCAGCTCATCAAAACAAGAGCCTAAAACAGTCGCTGGAAAGTACCTTGAAGGGTCCCTTCATAGAAACAGCAGCAAAGAGAAAAAAACCAGCAATGACTGTTGACAGGAGGCTGACACTCTCCCCTTTCTGGTCCTACGTTTATGCCTTCTTTTCTAGCTTTTCCCATCAGCCGTCTGTCAGGGCTCACTCCCACCGTGAAGCTCTTCCTGGAATTTGAGATAACTAGGTCTTGTCCTCATAACCCCATGGTCAGTGCTCCTGGCACCTTGTAAGAGGAAACATCAGGGTAATGCGTCAGCCAGGGAGTGGCAGCCCCACAAGATTTGGGAAAAGGCAGAGCTGGGCCTGAATCTATGATTTTGAGTGTGAGTTTTTTCATTTACACAATGGAGGTATTCTCATCTACTTAGGCTGCTGTGGGGGAGCTGCATATATCTATGGCTCATATCCTCTGCTTTTGGAGTTGGTTTGATGTGTTTCTGGATATATTACCACATGAAGATGGGTCATAAAATGGAAAAAAAGTCCCAGAATTCCCCAGCACCCATATGTAATCTCTCCATAATTCAGTTCTTATGCATTGGCTATTTGCCTGGCATAATGCTAGGAAATTATAAAAATGTGAGATGATTAAATATTGTTTTATAACAGAAAGTATGTGTGATATCATAATTCCAATCATCACACATTAGATGACCATCATTTCATCTGGAGATTCACAGTACTTTAGAGTTTGTACTTGCCCAAAATCACAAGGAAGAACTTAACTCAGATGTTGGGCTATCCCCTCACCATATTCTTTACTGATAAAAAATAATTGCATAACAAAACCTAAGATACTTGACATTTGTTCTGAAACGTTTAAAGCAGTTGATAAATCAGGTCCTGGGCAAGGCTTGGGAAGAAACATTAAGTTACCTAGAAACTTCCCAATTCCCATGGAAACTCCCAGTTGACACCCTGAAGGCTGCAAATGAAGTTTGTGGTGGTTCTGAGAAGCTGACAGCAAAGCCTGGAGAGAGATCAACCCTGAGGAATTTCTCCTCTGCAAGGGACCGATACCCCAGTAGCTCTGCTTGGTCCATGACAAGAGTTTTCTTTTCTAGTTATGGGCGCTGACCCCTCTAGAAGCTGCCCCAAACTGCTGCTGCCTGAAGACACAAGGCACAAGGCCTAGAGGTCCCACTACCATTTCCTTTCAGGCTGAAGCTCTGAAAGTTTTTGCTTTCCCATTATCCTTTAATAAACTCATTTGTGATCTATTTCAATGACCTGGAACACCCACCTGAACCAAATGTCCAATTTAGGTCACTCCTACTTTTCTTCTTAGAAACAGAAAGTAGGGGTAACAAAGGGGGCCATAGAAGAGCAGAAGCCAGGAGGGTGAGGGTAAGTGGAGACAGCATCTGCTGTGCCGGGAGTTTGGATTAGGGCAGTCAGGGCACCAGCAAGGGTGAGTGGGTAGTGTAGTACTGAGAGTGACTCGTGTCAAAAGGAGAAACAAAACCAGGCACTAACATGGTAAGGGCAGATTTTAAGCAGTAGTTTACTAAAACATAAATAGTAGAAGTCCAGCATGGACTGAACTCAGTTTTAGTTTGCCCAGGCGTAACAGCACTTTAAAGGCAGAATGATAGGGAGAAGCGTGAAGGCATTTTAAGGGTGCTAATGTCATCTCAGGAGTGCAGTTGGACAGTTAGAAGCTGTGGTAGGATATGCTCAAGTTTTCCTGAGTCAAGACTGAGGCCTAGTTGAGAAGAAGCTCAGGAAAGCCTGACTCAAGTTGGGTCAAGGAGACCTAGTGGCCTGAGGTGGTTTCCTTTATGTTGAGCATCTTTAAAAGTGGTCCTTCCTATGGGCTCCCTTTGAGTCTTCAGCCAGGCTCACTAAATAGGCATTCAGGGTTGCAATGTGCTGGGTACCCTGCCTGCATGATTAACTCTGCCTGTTGGGGGAGATCTTGGGAGAGTAGGGGCCCAATTTTAACCCTGACTAGGGCTGCTCAGAGAGAGGAGAAGCAGGCCAACTCAGAGAAGCTCTGGAAACAGCCAGGATTTTGGGGCCGGAGCCCTGGTTCTGACATTGTAGACAGATGAATTCAGTGTGACTCCACATGTGACTGCCATACATGATTACGCTGGCCTCTGTAACAGCCACAGACCAAGCAGGATGTGGAGTTTTTGCTGAGCTTTTTACATGGTTTGAATAGGAGTGGTGCCAGAGGGAACAGAACCGTCCTAGCCTTCCTGGCCACATGTGAAAACTCTCTGGAAACCCTTGAAGGAAGCTGCATGGGTCCCAAATTCTCCTTGGAGCCCAGAGCATCCTGGGAGATGGTGTTGGTCTTGGCCAGCAGTGACTGAGAAGTGAATAGTACCCCACGAAAAAGGTCACAGAGGAATATTTTATTTTATCTTAGTGAACGCTTATTATTTCCAGCAAGTAATTCCTCATTGTTGATGTCCATGTGAGACTAGTAGATTTTGGCCTGTAACTCAAGGTAGGCAATAGAAATGCCATGACAGTGACTCTGTAGGAGGCCGTTTGCCTCCTCATTCATTTATGAATTCACTTATTCACCAAACGTCTTCCACTACGTGCTAGACACTGTCCTATGTATTGCAGAGAACAAGACACAAGGATCCCCACCTGACTGGTGGCACTGACATTGTGAGGAGCATAGACATGTACTTTTCCTTCAGAAATACTTCTGAGTATGGGGTGCAGGAAGGAGTAAAAAAAAAAAGGAGGAACAGAAGAAGAAGAAGAAGAAAAAAAGAAATGAGAAAGCAGAAAGGGAAGAGTAAGAGGTAGAGAAGCCCATGTCAGACCTGAAGGGCCCATCACACGTCTTCGGGGTACTTCTAGTGGTTACCATGGTTACTGGCCCCCAAGAGCCAGCCAGCCCTGAAGCTGAAAGCAGCATATTTCTGTGATTTTTGTGTCATTCATATAGGACAGTTCCAAAGCCTTTGTGTGGGATGACTAAAATTCACCGGTACACATCTACTGAAGACAGCAGAGAAATGGCAAGATTACGGGACAGAAGGATTTGATAGAGTTAAATGATTGTATGATTTAGGCTTCTAGAAGGAGTAAAAGGGAAAGGTAAAAAAATGGTGGTCCACGACTAGGGCAGGTGCAGTGGAGGTTATGGACAGGTGTTGGGTTTTGATCATACTGTGATCAGGAAAGTGGCTAAGGCAGGAAAGGGAACATGATCATTAGGCAAACAAATTACATACACTAAGACTAGCTTGGAAGAATTACTGAAATCAGTGGTTGGCAAATTATGGCCCACTGGCCAAATCCAGTGGACAAATACCTACCTTTGAAGTAAAGATTTATTGGAACACAGATGTGCCCAATTGTTTATGTAGTGCTTCCTTTCATGCTATAGTGACAAGGTTGGAAATGGGAAATACCTATTATTTGACCTTTTCGGAAAATATTTGCTTATCCTTGACCTAACTGGATAATGGTATATTGTTTATATACTGTTTATGTGAACAATGTTCTACAACAACATGTAAATGGAAGAAATTTTGGCAAAATTAAGGAATAATCAGGGAATACAGGTGTATTGGTTATGAGTTCCAGTTATATTATGTGATTCCAGTGGAGTCCAGTCTAAACATAATGAGATACTTTGGAGTCAACATATAAACGTTCTGTCCTTTTTGAGAATCTCAGCTCTACTGCAGAGTCAGGAAACTGATTCTTGAAGCGATCCTCCCATGCTCCTTATCTAAATTGGTTCCTTGCTATTCCCTAACACATCACCTTGCTTAATTTTTTTCATAGCAAGTCTGCATTTGTGCAAAAGATGTGGGATGGAGTATTTTTACTTGCTATGAAAAATTTCACTCCTATTTTCAACTTTTGTAGATATTAAACTTTTCAGAAGCAATTTTATTATATTTCATTTTCTATTTTAAAGTATACTTAACATTCTTTTGACTTATTTCTATAGTTAAATTAAAATTGTTATTAGAGACTTCTTTTGATCAAAACTCAAGCCACCTTTTGTTAGATAGAAGTGAGTACGACATGGTGAAATGGGAAGCAAGGGTCTAAAGGTGTAGGGAAGGTGGGGTGGGTAGGGGAAGGGTAATAAGGGAAAAGAAAAAAATGTGAGAAAATGAAAAGATGGAAATAAAATATTTGTAAATAGGGAGGGGAGGAGGGGGTGAAGGGAGAGCAGGGACAAGGGGAAAAAATGAGAACCAAGACCTGTCATGTAGAGGTACAAGATCCCAACAATGATTGTAACAGTACTGTACCCCTAAAATGTACCAATAAACTCAATTATTTAATTAAAAAAAAGAAGTGAGTAAGGAAATAAAATAGTACATTTTCTTAGCCCTTGCAGAGATGAAAATATCTTTTCATTGTTTTCTCAAATGAGTAACAATTTTGGCTCACTACAGATTTTGAGTCATATTTGTTATGTCTCAAAACTTTAGCTATGCATGTAGCTCCAGTGACTTCTGTCTCTTAATGAACTGCTGCTATGTAACAAAGGTCACATGGAGTTTGCATTTTTCTTTAAGCAACTTCAAAAAGTTTGATGATGTACTGTGGAAATATTCAGTGTTTCTGAATGAAATAGCCATGTTTTGAGCTCTAATTAATTTCTCTTGGTCGAAGGTGCTTTATTTTTTTAGACTTAATTGTTATCCATACCAGGAAATTATTCTTATATCTCCATGTTTTTGTTCAGTTGCTCTCATTTCTTCTTCAGAAACACCAATATTATCCATAAAATAGTTTTGCAAGCTGTCATCTCCTTCCCCGTGACATTTCGTCTCTGTGCACTTTTCTTCACGTTCTGGGAGAGAATCTCAGGTTACTTCGACATTGTATGTTCTGTTTCTGCTTCTTCAATTCTGCCTCTCACTACCTCCTAGGCACTCTTAATGTTGCTATTGCATTTTCAGACTTTCTTATTATCTTTTCATATCCACCTGCCACGCTATTCAAGCCAGAAACCCACATCGTACTTAACACCTTGTGGTCTCTTATGTCTTCCATTACCAGTGAACGGTTGTTTCTGCTTCTCAAAATTTCTCTAGACTGTCCGTCTGTCTCCATTTTTAGGACTATTACTGAAATTCAGTTCCAGGTGCCACCGTCATCTTTCTGTCCTCTTGTTTTCTCCATTGTCCCTTCTAGTCTGTTTCCTATAGAGTGTTAATGTACTTTATTGACACACATTTAAATACATGTAAACCTGTGTAACATGTATGTAAACACATGGACACATACACATATATGTGCATGAACATTTACAGATAGGCACATTGTGTATGTACTCAATGGCTCCCTCTTTTGCTTAAACCCAGAGTACTTTGGCTCTAAAGGTTATGCATTAACTGACTGCTGCTTGTGACTGTAAAGCATCTTAAAATGTTTACCAGCCATGCTGATCTGTTTTGGGGTCTTCAAACACTTTTCGCCTTGAAGTGCAATGCTTCCTCTGCCAGTGGCTCTTTCCACAGCATCCTCAGACCAAATAACGTTCCTTGGCAGACATTTCCCTGACTACTTCATCTAATACAGCCGGCCAGCCAGATCTGTGGAGATCCACACTCATGGATTAGACAAACTGCAGGTCAAATATATTGGAAAAAAACTTTACATGTGTACTGAGCATGTGTAGATGGTTTTCCTGTTCTTTCTTCCTTAAACAATGCAGCACAACAACTGTTTTCATAACATCTGCAGTGTGTTGGACATTGTGAGTAATCTATAGGTGAATTCAGTACATGAGAGGATGTGCAGGGTTATACACAAACGCTGCCCCATTTTGTACAAGGGACTAGAAATCTGTGGATTCTGGTATCCACAGCGGCTCTTGGAACCTGTCCCTTACAGACACCAAAGGATTGTGGTATGCCAGGATCACCTGCCGTCCTTGTATCTGCCATTTGCTTGTTTTCTTAATAAATTATTTGTTTGTTATTGTATTGTGTATGAACCCACAATATGTAAGCTATATCACAAGTGCCATCATATCTGTTCAACATGTCTCTCCATTCCTAGTCTGGGACCAGTCTGTTTTGTTTTTGAAACAGTGTCTCAGTATGTAGCCCAGGCTGTTTCCCAGGTAGACTTCAAACTCGTGATCTTCCTGCCTCAGCTTCACCAGTGCTGGAATGACAGGCACACACCACCATGACAGGTTATAATGGTTCTTAATAATTACTGAAAGCATTAGTTAGTCATATTCATATCGCTTAATTTTTATCTCACCCCAGTCTTTCTGTTCTTTGGCTCCTGTTTAATGGAGACCGTATCTTTTTATACCCTGTAGAAGGCTCTTGTTTCCTGAATCGTCTAGATTCTTCTGTAGGTTATTTTTAGAAGTCTGATTCTTTTGATTATCTAGATGAACGCCTTTTTCTTTCCTCCTTTCCTTCCTTTCTTTTTTTCTTATAGTACTTGAGATTGAACCCAGGACCTTGTACTAGGCAGGAACTTGATCACTGAGCTACACCCTCAGCCCTTTTTGGCTTTTGATTTTATTTTGAGACAAGGTCTTTCTAAATTGCCCTGGCTGGCCTTGTACTCAAGATCCTCCTGGCTTAGGCTGCAGAGTAGCTGAGACTACAGGCGCATGACACTGTGCCCAGCTATGAATTCCTTTTTCTATTCTCTGTTACTTTTCTAAAATTAGCTCTTCCCATAGAGTTTTGTAGCCTTACTTATTCCTCTTTAAGTGAAGTATTTTTTAAGAGGCAGGGCAGCTGTTTGTCTGCTGCCCTGCCCTCTGCTGAGGGATCCTATCCTGAGAGCTTCCTATTCCCAGAGCATGGCCCGTCAGTTCTGAGGCCCAGTCCCAATTTCTGACATTGACCTATGGTGCTAATCTATTCGATTCTTTGATATTCTTTTTTGAGTGGAGGAGGGCATGAAACTTAAATTTCTAACATACAGCTAAATAGATTTCTTTCCTGTACATCTCTTCATTAGAGAATGTTCCTTGTAGGGACTGTTTTTCCTAAAAGGAAACATCCAGGTTTTTCTATTTTCTGTACAAATGTTTTTTTTTTTTGGTTTGTTTGTCTTGGACACCCCCCCCCCTTTCTGTGTAGGGTGAAGGCAGTTAAAAGGGGAATGGGATGAGGGGTGAATATTCCGATAATGAATTGGGCGACTCAAGCAGTTAACGCCAGTGTGATCTTTGGGATGTTTCAGAATTCAAACTCTTGGTCCTGGAATGAGAATAGACTAGAGGTAAGAATTTTCTTCCAACTTTTTTTTAGGTGGTCTCAGTTTCGAGAGGTAAAACTTGCCTGAGCCTGTTGGTAACTTTCTAACCTTAGCATGTAGTCACTACATCTTATTCTAAATTTTCCATTCAGTTTTCAATTGAGCTTGATTTTGGTAATGGTGTGAACTTTTGTTTGTTTTTTTGTTTGTTTTTGGAGGCTGAAAAATGTTGCATTTTGAGGTTGCTAGTCAGATCTTATTAAAAATCAAAATGTTATTATTTTCATATTAGATATTGAGTTGGCTTTCTTCAAAACAGCATGATGGCCAGTCAATGTATGTTTTTTTTAAATCATCTGTGATTTAGGAGTGCACATTAAAGTAGATTCGAAGAGCCATTTTATATGACCATATTTGGTTGAGATTGTAAAGTATTTTTTCTTCTTAGCTACAGTGAACACTTATTCTGTACTTTCTATCCTAATAAGCTAAGAAAACCAACTACTGCCCATTTTTCTTTGAATTTAATCCTCCCTTTCTTTTCTATTGTCAACTACATATGAAGAGGTATGGTCTAGGAAAAAGCATAAAGGTCCTTGAATTTGTTACAGAAAATGATATTATGTGTTTTATATTATTTTTTGGGTATTGTGGATAAAACCAGAAGAATTAACAAAACGTGTATATATTGCTCAGCAACATTATACAGCAAACATGTATATGTATATAGTGCTCAGACACTTTAAAATATAAATTAAAAATATTTTAGTGTGTAAACCATATATTTAGTAGAGTGCATATGAACATAAATAGAATATATTTAATAGGCATTTTATATATAAGGAGTTATAAAGTATGTATGGTATCACTGAACATCAATATTTAAAATATATAGTATATGCAATTATGATATATATATGTTATAAATTTATATTCAATTATATAGGTTATAGAATACATGAATGTAATATACATCAAACATGCAAATATATAAAATAGTTATATATAAGTATACTAAGTGGGTTTTCTATTTTAACTATATTATATTAAATATATATTTAAATATTTTAAAGATACCTAAAGTTATCTCTACTGCAGATATAACCATTTTCCAACTCTTATGATTGTGATTGAAGTTCAGACACACACACACACACACACACTCACGCACGCACGCACTCACTACAGGGCATCTCAATCACTAACTTTGAAGGCAATGACCTAGGGACTAAAGGAAAGCTTTAGCTCATGGTGGCACTCCAAGCTGTAGACTGTGGATTAACACAAAATCTGTAACGGAGCCAGTGGACTTGGTGAGCAAATACTTGCAATAAGCCTGTTGATGTGGTAAAGTAAAGTTTAAAGCCATTTCAACTCAAAACAGGTTAAGGATTAAGGGATAGACTATGCTGTATTTTGAAAAGAGAGCTCCTCCTAGTGGCTACTCACTTGCTGACGTCTAAAATTGAGTTTTAAGAAATGCAATTTCAGGAAGGCAAGTCTCTCAAATTGTTTTCTTTCTACTTTTATTAACTACCCGTGTACTTAAATTAGGTTTCACCCTCTACCATCTCCTTTATCAGGAACGCGTTTATGTTTTCAGTAAGTGTGTTTGTGCATGCCGACTCACTTTTGCTCCGTTTGTAGGGTACTGCAGACAGCTGGAGTTGCTATAGTTCTAGAGTACCGGGCGGCGCATAGCAGGGAGTCTTTAATCTAGGCCTGCTTGTTTTTTTGAAAGGGTCCATGTTCCATATGACTGGCATGCTGGCAAGACCTGTAGTCATCCTGGGGCCTCTAGAGAAGAAAAATCCAAGCCTGCTTGGACAGCTCCAGAGTCCCTCTGGGGAGAGGACCCACATCCTCTCCTTGGGCGTCGATAGAACGTCAGGTGTTACTGGTGGAAGCTTCTTGGCAGGGATAGGAAACGCAACCCTTAAAATGTCACAGAGTGCAGTTGACACAGATCCCAGGTCAAGACAGGACGCAGAGCTGCCTTTGTCTTCCCTCTCGACTTGTCCAGTTCCTTAAGGACGCAATGTCTGTGCAGCTATGCAGAGAAAATTATTCTGAAAAAAGAGTGGCCATATTCACTTACTGAGTTAGAGCAATCCTGCAGCCATGTTGCTGGCCAGGCTCATAATGGTAATGAGCAATGAGGTGATTGCTAAATTTTCAGCCCTCTTACTCCAGTTATTATAAAGTAGTGTGGGGAATGGAACAGTACTTTAATTACTGTGCCTATACAAGATAGCACATCACAGTTAGCAATGCTGAAGCTGAGAGAGGTTTCTGCAGGACGTATAGTTTTTACAAGGATAAGAGACAGATCACATGTCCGATTTAATGACAATCGATTTAAGACTAACAGATTAGAATGCAATTACATAGGGCAAATCATGGTTGAATTAGAGCTACTATGGTGTCATCATTTTTAGATCCCACATATTAGGGGAAACATATGAAACTTGTCTTTCTGAGCCAGGCTTATTTTGCTCAACACAAGGATGTCCAGTTCCGTCCATTTTCTTGAAAGTGATGGAATTTCATTCTTCTTTATAGCTAAGTAATCTGCCATTGTGTGTATATCCACATTTTCTTTATCTAGGAGTTGATAGGTACCTAGCATGGCTCCATATCTTGGGTATTATGAATTGTTCTGCAACAAATGTGGATATGTAGTTTCTCTATAGCATGCTGACTTAAATTCCTGTGGGTACATAACAAAGAGTAGGATAAGTGGGTCGTATGATAGATCTCAATTTTTGAAGAACCACCATACTGATTTCTATAGTGGTTGTTCTAATTTACATTTCCACCAGCTGAGTAGAAAGATTATTTCCTTCTTTTTGAATTCTTTACCTATTCTAGACATCAATTTTCTGTCTGAAGAGTAGCTAGAAAGGTTTATCTCCCATTCTGTAAGCTCTCTCTTCACTCTGCTGGTACTTTCTCTTCCTGTGCAACAACTTTTAAATTTTTTGTAGCTCCACTCATTCATTCTTGCTATTATTTCTTGTGCCATTGGAGTTCTTTCAGAATTCCAATGTGTCTGTAGCTTCCAAAGTTTCCTTCTATGTCTATGGCTTTCAATATTTTCTTCTAGCAGTTTCAAAGTTTTACGTTTTATGCCTCGGTCTTTGAACTGGTATTTTAACAGGGTGAGAGATACGGACCCAGTTTCAATCTTCTACATATGCTTATCCACCTTTCCCAGCACCATTTGCTAGGCTGCTTTTTTCTCCAATGTATGCTTTAGGCTCCTTTGTCCAGAATCGCATGGCTATAATTGCATGTATTTGTTTCTGTGTCCTCAATTCTTTTCCACTGGTCTATGTGTCTGTTTTTGTGCCAGTAGATTGATGTTGTTGTTACTATGACTTTGTAGTATAATTTGAAATCAGTATTTTGATATCTTTAGCCTTACTCTTTTTGCTCAGAATCACTTTGGCTTTTTATTTGCCTGTGAATTTTAGGATTGTTTGTTCTAGTTCTGTGAGGAATGTTATTGCATTTTGATGGGAATTGCACTGAATCTGTAGCTCACTTTTGGTAATATAGCCACTTAAAATATGAATTCTGCTAATCCATGAAAATAGGAAGACTTTCTATCTTCTAGGGTCTTTTTTCTTCAGAGTTCATAATTTTCATTGTAGAAGTCTTTTACTTCTTTGATTAGGCTGGATCCTAGATATTTTTATTTTTTTGAAGCTACTGTGAATGGAGTTGTTTTCCTGATTTCCTTCTCAGTGGGCTCATTATTAGTGTAGAGAAAAGGTACTGAGTTTTCAATGGTGACTTTATATTCTGTAGAGCTCTTAATGGTTTTTGTCAAATGCTCAGGAGAAATACTTCTCTTGACTAAGATTTAAAAGAAGATGAGACCCCATTGCCCATACTTCAAGGAATCTGCTTGTAGAAAGCAATTGTGTCCAGATAGACCAGAAGTGATATCTGTGCCTGTCTTTGTTGTAGCTTAGGCCTTAAATTTCACCCAAAGTCCTACATGTTGTAGACTTGGGAAGCAGGGTCATTAGGAGTTGGGGTCTCCTGGCAGTACGTTAGTCCATTTGGAGCACACCCAAGAAGAAATTATTGGAACTCTACCCTTTCTTCTTCCTCTTTGTTTCCTGGCCACCATGAGGTAAATTACTTTGCTCTACTCACACTCTTCTCCATTATGTACTGCCGTGCCACAGGCCCAAAAGTAGTAAACCATCAGTTATGGACTGAAGCCTCCAAAACTGTGACTTTAAATGAGTCTTTCCTTTTTATTAAGTTAGTTATTCCAGATTTTTTGTCATAGTGATGTAAAACTGACTCGTACAGTCTTAGCCAATTTTCATTTGCTATAACTGAATACCACACACTGGGTAATCTGTAAAAAATAGACTTTTATTTAACTCATGCTTCTACAGGCTGGGAAGTCCAGTATCAAGATGTTGGTATGTGGTGAGAGCCATCTTGCTGCATCAAAACATGGTGAAGGGCATCACATGGCAGTGCAGAGTGAACACTCTGCCTTAGGTCTCTATTCCTTTTCTTTTAAAGCCACTATTGCTGCCAGTGGTCCCCAACTTTATGACTTCATCTAATCCTAATTATCTTCTCCAATCCCACCTACAAATACCATAGGAAGTTAGCAACATATGAAACTTTTGGGGGACACATTCAAACCCTAGCCATGACCTTGCTTGATCCCTAGATCTGAGCTCCTCGAAGGCCATGTAAATGACAGGTTGAGTACACTGCTGAGCTCTGAAGCAGACAGACAGTGTGTGATTCAGGAACACTCTGGGCCTGGGCAGCCTCCTCCAACTCTGTGACAGACACTGGCAGTCAATCACAGCATTCTGCTGAGGAGTGCTCTGCTACAGAGGATGGCCCAGACTCCTCCTGATCATACAGCTGCGGACCTTCCCTCTTCTGAGGCGCTTGATCCTTCTTGAAGGATTCACCAAGTTTGTCTTTGCATTGCATGAGCCTCCATGTTCAGAGACCACGTCCTATATAATGACTGCTTTGGATTTGGTTTTGTGAGTTCCTTGCCTATGGATATTCTGCATTCTATAAAGCTACTCCAGCTTCTGCCCGTCAAAAGTTAATACCTACAGAAGGTGAAAATCTACTTTAAAATTGCTGGTGAAATGTAGACTGGGTGGTAGGAATATAGAATTGATTTTACGTAGCAGTGTGGATTTACATAGAGACAAGATGCAGTTGAATCAAACCCATGAGTAAACTTTTCCACACTGTTTTCAAGACTGAAATTAGACTGGAAAAGGATATTTACTGACTAAGCAGGCACAGTTAGAATTTCAATGGTAAAACACTCCAAAACGGCTCAGCGAAAGCAAAGGGAAGTGATCCCCCTACAAATTGCTCGGGAGCCCCAGATAGTCTCATGTACCATACCAGGGTGGCACGTATGCAAAATAGTCCAGTTTGGAGAATGAAGATTATTGTAATGCAGTATGGAAACACACCACTCTCAAGAAACCCTAAATCAGCACAGTGGTTATAATTTGAGGTCTTTGGTTCGGTGAAAAACAGTGTCATGCTTTGTGAGCCCGAAGCCTCTCATTCACTGAGACCTAGTAAAGAAAGCCAAAGGTGTGATGTTGCTGTAGTTGGAAGGTAAAGCCTGAGGATGCTGTGAGCAGCACCCAGAAGCTTCAACCCCTGAATTAGGGCCTCTCTTCCTCAGAGCTGTCCCTGGTCTGGGACACTTCCGCTCTCACTTTCCCTTGGCTGCTGTAACCTCAGGAGTCAGAGGTGGCTGACCCTCAGGTGGAGGAGGAGAAGCGGAAAGGAAGCTTAGCCTGAAGGGTAGGAACCACATTTTCTGTCCCCTCTCCTTCCACCTCTCATAGCAGTAGGGGTTGAGATCCTAACCAGCTCAGTGACGGAAAAAGCTTTCTGTTAGGAGGAACAGGCTGTGTGTGTGTGTGTGTGTGTGTGTGTGTGAGTGTGTGTGTGTGAGTGTGTGTGTGTGATAGTAAGTTCTTTACACGAAATGCAGAATCTCTATTTGTGAGGATAAACTGCATTTGTGAGAGAAAACACAGAACACAGGTAGTTCTAAAGCTGAGGAACAACTTGGAGTTTTTGGCCTAAGTCACAAGTCCACAACTTTCCAATCGCTATTATTGGAATGATTGTCCCTTTCTAAACTCATGATGAGGTTTAAGTGCTATTGTGATGGTATTAATAGGTGGGACCTTTGAGAGCTGGTTAGACCTTGAGAACTCCACAATCCTGGGTGTGCTTGGTGCCATCATAAAAGGATGAATCGGCCCCCTCTCGCCTCTCTTGCCTTGTGCCTTCCATCATGGGATGATGCCAGAAGGCCCTTGCCAGGGGCTGGCACCTTGGTGTTGGACTTTCCAGCTTCTAGACTGTGAGCCAATATTTTTCTTTATAAATTTCGCAGTCACAGGACTTTACTTTTTCCAACTATTCTTTTTTAGCAATCAATTTTATTGATACATTTTAGGTATACAGTATGACATTCATTATTGGAAATTTGTACCTTTATGAAATCCATCTTGGTTCTTATTTTTCCCGCCCTTCACCCCTCCGCCCCTCCCTATCTACAAAGACTTTGTTTCCATTTTTTCATTTTCTCATATTGATTCCGTTCCCTTCTTTCCTTTCCCCTACCCCTCCCACTTCCCCTTCCCCTTTGCCCCCTTTCTTCCTATTTCACATTATCTATTATACTTTTTAGTCCTTATTTACCCTTTCAGTTTCTCACACCAGAGAAACTATTCAGTATTTACACATGCGTGCCCTGTTTATTTCACTGCAGAGTTTGGCCTCAATATGCATCCATTTGGTTATGAATGTCTCTAATTTCTTACTCTTTATGGCTGGGTAGTACGGGTATTCTTTAATAATAACACAAAGTGGACTAGACACTGATCAACCTTGTACCGTCCTGTGAGCTCACGTATTTCTCTCTGTTGGAGACCTCACATTCCTGGAATCTGACTCGTGCAGCTTATTCTTGATTTAAGTATCAGTGAGATGTTGGGGAATTTTTACACCACTGGTGCCAATTTTGGTGGTGGTGACAATGACAAATTGCTGGTTGTTTTC
Organism: Fukomys damarensis; assembly: GCF_012274545.1. NCBI lineage: Eukaryota > Metazoa > Chordata > Mammalia > Rodentia > Bathyergidae > Fukomys > Fukomys damarensis. Next base: position 22,338,087 of record NW_022900930.1, read on the forward strand.
TTTAGAGGAACTTCATTGAGGACCAGAGGTCCAGTCTATGTGCAGCTGCTTTAAGGAAGCCACCCTGTCACCTCTGTGGCACGCAGTGATGTCCGCAGAGTAGCCCGTGAGTGATGCCTGTTCACATCTTCTCACGTCCTGACCAGTGAGTGTATTGACGCTCACTCAACAACTTTCAAGGCGCATCTTCAGTAGGATGATACCTGGGCATGATTCTCACTATTACCCACTGGTTATGTGACAAAAAAAAATAACTTTTTTTCTTCATTTTCATGTTAACTTTGGGTTTAGCTACCAAGCACTTCCCTTTGTACATTGCCTTCTGGAATGCAAAGAGACTGGGGATGCTGGCAGTTCCTCTGCCAGGGCTGTTTTTCATCTGCAGGGGGGCTGCCCCTTACTGGGCTCTTTGGCGTTAAAGTTACCTCTCTGAACTTTGTGACAAGCATTAGCTTTCTGGGCTTCAGGTTTCTTTTCCACTGTTGAGCTTTTCAGGTTTTACGTGCCATGCTGCAAGATGGACGAGTGTTGGGTTTTATTTTGAAGAAGCCCCACTGTGATGGTTAATCGAAATTATGAATTTAACTGGGTTACGAAACACACAGGAAACAGTAAAGCACACTTGTGAACACGTATGTGCGGTCCTGTCCAGAAAAAAAATGGCACATGGGACGGCAAACTGAGAGGAGGAAGTCTGCTCTGAAAATGGTCAGCACCACCTAACACGCTAGAGCCCAGATGGAACAGAAACGGGAGGACGAAGCAGCCGTCCGGCATGGCACCTCTAACACTGGGCTTCCAGGCTGCCACGGGTGAGCAGTTTTCCTCTGCTACATCCTCCCTCCATGATGTTTCTGCCAGATAACCATAGACTGAACCTCTGAAACTGTGAGTCAAAATAAACCTTTCCTTCCTTAAGTTGTTACTCTCAGATATTTTGTCACGGAGACAAAAAGCTATCTAATACCTTCATCACAGAATAGATGCAGAGGAAGGTATAATACTGTGACTGTTGTTTCATCAATTGACTGAAAAGCTACAAATACATAGATTCATAGAATGTGAAGCTGGAAAATTTACAATCCAATCACCTTATTCCACGAAGGAAGCAAAACATTATCATGTTCACATACTTACTGCCTTCTCAGCCTTATGGAGAACGGAGAACCACCGAACCATCCCCCTTACAACTGGGAGAACGATGCTGAAGATCTGCACCACGGAGGTCCATGGTCTTAAATCGTGGTCAGATTTGAGATTTTCGAGCTCATGGCATGAGAAGTGCTGTTATGTCACTTCTGATTTGTAAGAATATATTCAAGCCCTTTCAAAATTTTGCATTTCACCCAGGATGGCATAATTAAGACATAAAACAATGTCCTAGTGTTGCTTTGACAGACTATTGCAAATAGTCAAATATGCAAGTAGAATAAAGTGGCTCACAACCACACACATATATTTTTAAAATTTTAGAGCTGTAGATATCAGAAGCCTAAAATGGGTCTTCTGGGGTTGAAGTCAAGGTGCTGATAGGGCTGCATTATTTTCTGAGGGCTCCAGAGAGAACCCATTTCCTCTGCCTGTTCAGCTTCTAGAGCCTGCCTGAGTTCTTGGTTCACCTCTCTCTTCCTCTGGCTTCAGACCAGCAGCACTGGTTCAAGTTCTTCTGATTCTTTGCACAACACCTTACTCTGAGTTCCTCTTCTACTTCCCTCTTCCATATATTATGGAAACTTTGTGATTCCATTGGGCACACATTGAGGATCCCATAGTTTTTCCTGACAGCTTTGGTTCATCTGCTACCTTAATTCCACTTTCCTGTGGAATCTACCTTAAACACAGGCTCCAAGGGTTGGGATGCGGACACCTTTGAAAGGCCACTATTTTGCCTTCCCGCAGAGCACCTGCAGTTTGGCAGAAGCAGTCCATACGGCACACCTTTGACAATCATGGTCTCAATTATAGTCTTTTGAAGATTCAAAAGTTCTGGGCTCCAACCATTTTGGGGAGTGATATTAAAGGACTATAGCATACCATTAGTCATTTTAATTCCTATGCCAAATCCAGAAATTTAGCATTTCAACACTCCTTTATTGATCCCATTTATGATACTCAGTTCTCATAGGAACGCTTTCAAATTGATGTTATCACTCTAAGATTTATACTGCTGGTGGCACAAAATTATATGCTGTAATCGTACCCCCATACCCCAGGACCATTCACATAACATCCACAAAAAATGTTAAGCTTTTGTCTTCAGCGATCTCAGCCTCCTGGCCCATTTCTGTCTTTTCGCCACTAGAGGGAGACAACTCTTTAAAAAGTTGAGGCTATTTTTCATTTGTTTCACGTTTGTTTTGCGTAAAGTTAGATGAAAATGTTGCTTATATTTAAAAATGGTATCCAAAGCTGACCAAATGAGTTGACAATGAAGAGGACATAAAAAAGCAAACAAACCAATGGGCAGCTTTCATCACACTCTCGGTGGCTCATCCTTTATAGTCACCCCTGATATCAAAGCCGGGGTCTTAAAAAACCTGGCTATCGACACTATAACATTTAAAAAACATTTTAAAAATACTCTGCTGCTTTTCTTTGATGGCTAACTTTGTGCTAAAAAACCCAATAGACTGTAGAACTGCTATTCTATGAAAACACGGATCCCCAAAGATCCCACAGGTGCTGTCATGTTGTCTAAAACAATGATGACCACTTAACAGCGAAGCCCCGTTACAACTGCATGCCATCTGATTAATGCTGTTATGAAGTTTGGAAAGGGGTCTATTTTTCCTGTTAAATTTCTAGGTTTCCTGGTGTGGTGTAGTAAAGAGTCCCCTTCCTATGAATTAATTTATTTTATTTTTTTGGTGCCAGGGATCAAACTCAGGTCCTTGCACTTGCCAGGCAGACAGCGGAACCACTGAGTCAAATTCCTGGCTCCCGCTTCCTATGAATTAAAATGTCTCATGTGGTAATCATTTGAGCCCAATGAGGCTCTGTGGAGAAAAATCAGCCACAGGTGCCGAATAGTCAATTTCAGAGTACAGTGACTACAGGCAGGGCTCACTGGGGATGAAGTAGTTTAGCCACATGATACACATGTCATACCTTGAACATGTGAAGGGTTATTAGATAGTGACACGTGCCTTCCTTCTCCTCTCTCTCTCTTACACATATGTAGAAAGTCAATCATTCCTGAAATCATTTCCATGCACACAAAACATCACTGTTACTAATGGGGATTACCATATTGTTTGTTTCCTAGAAGTAAAATTCTCTCAAACTATGACTGTAAAGGATACAGCTTGAAGAAGTGATATTTTGGAAATGAAAAACAGAATAAATATATGTAAAAATAAGTGAAGATCAAAATACTAACTCAAATATATGCGTATTCTTTTGCAATATGGATGAATACATGGAAATAGTGCCTATGTGTGAGGCATATCTCTTTTTTTCAGCTTTAATTGAGTTTATTGGTACATTTTAGGGATACAGTACAGTTACATTCATTGTTGGGATCTTGTACCTCTACATGACAGGTTTTGGTTCTCATTTTTTCCCCTTGTCCCTGCCCTTCCTTCACTCCCTCCTCCCCTCCCCATCTACAAACACTTTATTTCCATCTTTTCATTATCTCATATTTTTTTCTTTTCCCTTTTCACTCTTCCCCTACCCGTCCCACCTTCCCTACACCTTTAGCTCCTTTCTTCCCATTTCTCGATGTCAGTAATCTTATTAGGACCTTATGTATTATTGCAGATTTTTCACACCAGAGAAACTATTCAGTATTTACACATGTGTGACTTATTTATTTCACTTAGGAACATATCTTCAATATGTATCCATTTTCGTATGAATGAATCTATTTTCCCTTCTTTATGGCTGAGTAATATTCCATTTTATACAAAAACCACATCTTCTTTATCCAGTTTCCAACTGATGGGCGAATGGGCTGTTTCCAAGTTTTAGCTATTACAAACTGTGCCGCTATAAACATGGGTGCACATACTTCTCTGTGATATGATTCTTTTAGTTCTCTTGGAAAGATGCCCAGTAGAGGGATGGCTGAGTCAAATGGAACCTCCAGTCCAAGCTCTTTGAGGTATTTCCATATTGATTTCCATAGTGGTTGCACTCCCACCAACAATGGGGAAGGGTTCCTTTCTCCCCACAACCCCACCAACATTTGTTATTGTGTGATTACTTGATAGCAGCCATTCTTTGTTAAAAAGCTTCTGTACTTCAAAAGAAACCATCAGCAGAACTAAGAAAAAACCTACAATGTGGGAAACATTTTTACCAGCTGTTCCTCAGACAAAGGACTATTATCAAGAATATATAAAGAACGCAAAACAATCAGCCCCCCAATATAAAGACCTAATTCAAAAATTGGCATCCGAAATGAACAGACATTTATCAGACAAAGAAGTAAAAGCAGCAAGTAAATACATGAAAAAATGTTCCACATCACTGGTCATTCAAGAAATGCAGATGAAAACAACACTGAGATTCCACCTCACCCCACGAGGCATGTCTCTTTTTTATTCCGGAGATGCCAACACAGAATGGTTTTGTCTGTTACTTTCTACTGCGATGACTGAACACCACAGAGAAAGTAATGTACAGTGAAAAGAGGTTATTTGGCTATGGTTCTGAAGCTGGCAAGTTCAAAATCATTAGCTATATCTAGTGAGGTCCTCACCGAAGTGGGGAACTTCTGCAGAGTCCCAAGGCAGCGTGGAGCACCACATGGCAGGAGAGTATGTGCAAAAGACAAAGCCACATAGGCTTATGTAACAGGCCCATTCCCTTTTTTTTTACTTTTATTAGTACATGTTTGCAGTACATAATGATTACATTCCCTGTAGGGATTTGGTACATGTACATAACACATTTCAATTCTATTATTTTCCCCCTCCCTCCCCTATTCTTTCATTTTTTTAGCATCAGATTTATTTATTTATAAGACCTTATAAAGCTAATTATTATATATAAGATTGAAAACCAGACTAATAGGACAACAAACACATAAAACATGTAAGTCACAGTACAGTTAGGTACAATTTTAGATACATTGTCTGCTCTCAATTGCAATACTGTTTTTTCTTTCTCTTTTTTCCTATTATCTGTGTTTTATTCTAATGTATGTATATATTTATATATCGAGTTTCTCATAACAGAAACCAGGCAACATTTAAACTTGTGGATCTGAGTTACTTCACAACATTATGGTCTCAAAAATGCATCCATTTTCCTATAAGTGGCTGAAGTTTATTTTTCTTTATGGCAAAATAATACTCCATTGTCTATAAATACTATATTATAATTCATTCATCTGTTGATGGACATAACAGGCTGTTTCCAAGATTTACCTATTATGAACTGTGCTGCTATAAATGTGGATATGCGTACATTATTGTGGTAAGGTGGCTTTAACTGTTGGGGAGATTGGTGTTATCTGATATTTTATATTTGTTTTATGGAGTTAGGTGCTCCTATATTTGGGCTGTATATTTTTATAATTGTTAACTCTACTTGTTGAATTGTTCCCTTAACTTGTATATAGGGAAGCTCTTTGTCTCTTCTGATCAGTTTTAGCCTGACATTTACTTTGTCTGAAATTAGGATAGTAACTCCTAATTTTTTCTTAGTGACTGTTGCATGGAATATGGTTTCCCATCCTTTGATTTTTTTTTATCTATGAGTATTTTTTTAATTAAATGTGTTTCTTGTATGCTGCAAAATGTGAGTTTTCTTTCTTGATTAATTCTGCAATCTGTCTTCTGATTGGGGAATTGAAACCATTCACATTGACTTATGACCGAGAAGTATTGATTTGTTTCTATCATTGCACTATTTTCCTATTGCTGATTTCCTCATTTATTTTCCATTTTGTTCATAACACCAGGTGTGTTGATTATTTTCAACTTATTGACATTGTTGCCTTAAATGTCTCTTTCTAGCATATTCTTGAGAAATTTTTGTAATGCTGGTTTGGTCAGAATTTCTTGAGGTATTCATTGACGTGGAAATACTGTACTTTAATTCTCCATCAACTTTAAAGGAAAGTTTTGTAGTATACATACATTGGATTTGGAAGTTGGTATCTTTAAGGCTTGAAACAGTTTATCCAAGCCTTCCTGGATGTTCAGATTTGTATAGAGAAGTCTGCTGTGATTCTAGTGGGTTTATCTTGTATGTGATTTGTTTTCTTTCTCTACTAGCTTTTCAGACTTTGTCTCTGTGATGGACTTCTGGAATTTTGAGTATAATGTAATGTGGAGATGTTCTTTTTTGGTCACGACTATTTGGTGTTCTGTATACCTCAGTCATCTGTATGTTTATTTCGTTGCCTACATTTGGGGAGTTTTCTGCCATTATTTCTGTGAACAGGTTTATTTTTATGCCATTTGTGCTGTGTTCTGATTTTTCACTTATTCCAATTCTTAGAGTAGCAGTTAGAGCATCAATTTTTTATTTCTCTTGTTGTTTTGAAGGTGTCTTTGAGTAGTTGGTCTCTGAAGGCATCACTGTCTTCTAGTTCTGAAATTCTGTCCTCACACTGGTCCATCCTGCTGCCCATATTTTCAGTATAATTTTTTAATCTCCTAGATTCCTGATTGAAATCTTTTCATGGATTCTAATTGTTTGGTAAACTGGAACAGACTCAGTCTTAGCCCATATACATTAAGCCATGAGTGGATTAATTTATTTATGAGGGCAGAACATTCACAACCTAATCACTTTTTTGAAGGTCTCACCTGGTCTCACTTATTCCCAATGAGGATTAGATTTCATTGTGCTTTTGAATGGGGGCATTCAAGCTACAGTAGATTTAAATAAATAATGTATTTTTTTTTCTCCTGTGTAAACTTTCAAAGGTAAGAGGTAGTTTAGGGATGGCAGCATAGTCTTGCTCTGCAAAAAACAGGAATCCAGGCTAGTGAGACACTCTGCTGCGTAGCTTCCACTTCTGTATTTAAAATAGCTGTTCCTGTTGCTCCTACTTTTCATCCCATGGGAAGGAGAGAAGAGGAAGAACAGAGAAAATAATTCTGCTTTTAAGGAGATGTAACATCCTCTATTATTCCAAATACAATTATATGGTTTCTCTTGCCTGAAAGGTAGATTGAGAAATATGGTTTCTAGCTAAGAGGTAAATGCATTCAACTAAAATGCAGATGAAGAGGAAAATAGAATCAAGAGACAGTTTAATAATTCGTGCAACAGTCAACCTTTCTGGTCACGAATATTTTCATGTACTTCTTTTTTCGCATGGAGAATAAATATATATATATTTTTCCCAAGAGAAACAGTCCAGATGATATCTGCTCAAAATT
>NW_022900930.1:22345449-22345938 GCF_012274545.1 Fukomys damarensis
TGTGTGTGGGGGTGGGTGGGTGGGTGGGGTCTAGAAACTTATAAAGCAAAAGATGAGCTGCCTACTTGTCCACTTGCTTCATCGCACCAACATGGAGTAGGAAAAGATCACTGTAGTGAAAACTTCTATTCAGGAAGCCGCACAAAGGTAGACACACACAGGAGCCATCTGTCCACAGCAATGATCAGGTTATGCTGGCTTGAGGAGGATTCTCTGAAGTTCTGGTAGAAGTCTGCGGTGAATCTGTCAGATACGAGGCGTTGTTGTTGTTAGGGTGTTTATTACTGCTTCTATTTCATTGCCTTATATCATCAGTCCATGGTTTTTACATTTTCGTGGTTCAGTTTGGGTAATTCATAGGTGCCTCATCATTTCTCTATCTCTTCTAGGCTCCCCACTTTTTGGGAATATATGTTTGTGAAATAGTCTCTCGCAATCATCCGGGTTTTTGTGTTGTCCATTGCGATTTATCTTTTTTTTTTTTTTTTT
>NW_022900930.1:22345986-22355497 GCF_012274545.1 Fukomys damarensis
ATTTCCGGGGTTTTTTTTTGTTTTTTTTGTTTTTTTTTTTTTTTTTTTTTTTTTTTTTTTTTGGTACCAGGGATTGAACTTCGGTCCTTGTGCTGTCGAAGGTAGGCGGCAGAACCACTGCGCTAACTCCCTGGTCCTATGATTTATCATTTCTAATTGCATGGATCTGGGTATTTTTTCCTTCTTTTTGTAAGTTTGGCTATGGGTTTAATAATCCTGATTATACTTTCAAAGAACCAATTCGCTGAACTTTCGTATTTTTTTAGTCTCAATTTCAGTAATTTCCCCTCTGATTTTTATAATTCCTTTTCTTCTACTAATTTTAGATTTGGATTGTTCTGAATTTTCTAGGACCTTGAGATGCATCTTTAGGTAATTTATTTGGGAGTGTTCTATCCCTTTAATATTTACTTTCACAGCTCTGAATTTTTTTCTTAGGGCTGCTTTCATGAGCCTCATGGGGTTTGGTATATTGTACCTCCATTATCATTTGATTCTAGGAACTTTTAAATTTCTTCCATGATCCACCGATTATTCAATGTGTTATTTAATTTTCATGTATTTGCACAACATCTATCATTTCTTTTGCTGTTGACTTCTAGTTTCATTCCTCTATGATTTGATAGCATGTGGAGGATAATTTCAATGTTTTTGTATTTACTTAAATATACCTTCAGCCTAGTTTGGAAAATATTTCACGTGCTAGTGAGAAAAATATTTATTCTGTTGTTGTTGGGTGAAATACTGTGTAGATATATGTTAAGTCCATTTGTTCAATGATGTGATTTAACTCTGATATTTCTTTGTTGATTTTTAGTCTAGTTGACTTCTCTATTTTTGACAGTGGAGTATTAAAGTCTCTTGCTATAATAGTATTAGTGTCTATCGGTCTTTTTATGTCTGGTATTTTTTGTTTTATGAAGTCAGGTATGCCCACGTTCATTACAAACACACTTGCAATTTTTATTCCTTCCAGGTGAACAGTTCCCTTTACCCATATATAGTGGCCATCTTTGTCTCTATTGATCAGTTATGGCTTGAAATCTACTGTATCTTTAAATAAGGTGGCTACTCCTGCTCCTGCTTGCTTTTAGGATCTAATTACATGGGGTATTGTTTCCCATCCCTTTATTTTCAGTCTTTGTGTTTTCTTTTGGATGAAGTATGTCTCTTGAGGCAGCACATAGTTCAATTTTGTTTCTGATACTATCTATCAGTCTGGGTTTTGGGTTGGAAATTTAAGACCATTTACATTGAGAGTTATTAGTTAATATTTACTGAATCTTGTATTATTTTTAGGGTGTCACCGAGTATGTGATCTATTGTCTTCAAGTTCTGATAATCTGTTCTCCCATTGGTCAGTCTGCTACCCATGTATTACTTATTTCTTTCATTGAATATTTCATTGGTCAAGTCTGCTATCCATCCCTTCCATTGACTTTTTTATATCCCAAGTTTATGCTTGTTTTCTCTTCATAATTTCTATTTCCCTACCAAAGTGATGAATCATATCCTGTGTTGTTTTAACTCTATAAGCTTATGGCCTTGCTTTCTCATATTTTTTATTGTTTTTGTGCTGCGGTATGAAGATCAGTTAGGTAGGAAAACTCACTGTGGATATCTGGTTAATAAGATCCTGTCTCCCTGTGATGTGTTACTGCGTTTGGTTCTGTTTTGGTGTTTATACTTCTCTTCACCCTATTTAATGTAATATTTGAGGGTCTTCTTAGTGTTCAGCTTTCTTCTGGAAGCTTGCTCCCCAGCACCGCTCAGAGAACAAATGCTCTCAAGGAGAAAACAAATGTTGATAACACTCGTGTTTGCTGAGACAGCCGCCCTCTCCCCAGGAGCTGAGGTCAGTGTTCCAGACTGTCTCATTCTCTTCTCTAGTTTATCTTTAGCTTCGCTGTGATGTCTAGCTTTCCCACTGTCTCTTTCTGGACCCTTCCTTCTGTTTCTCTTCACTAAATTGTTGTTTTCCAGGTGTCTGGATTCCGGGTCCTAGAGAGGTTGACTTAACATCCTCATAAGTAACATAAAGATAGTTGTAGTTTTAAAGTCCAACCTCTACATTTTCTCAGGCAAGTTCCTTTACCTACATGTGTCTGAAGCTCACCTTTCTTCTCCGCAAAATGAAGATATCTGGACTGAGTTATTTCTATAATCTCATCCATATTTATAATTACATATTTTGTTGAACCTAGTCCCTTCTTTTAAAGTTATTCTTTCCTCCAGCAGCAACTAAAACATGGTAATTATTTGTCAAGGTGTTTTAAGTTTATATGCTACTACATTTTCCCTTCATATTTCACATTTTAAATATAAACTCAAACATACACTTCTGAAAAATTATTTTTCCAGTTTTCTTTAAAAACACTGAACAGTTTCTATTTATTTTAAAGGAATTTTTACATTTCAACTCTTTTGTAATTATTAAATAATCGATCTTATTTCCCTCTGCATATGTGATGATTTCTATTTGTCCAGCAGACATAAAGAAAGTGAATTAGGTCATTTGTACGAGAGAATTTGAGCCAGGATTTGGAATTGCTCATTCTTGACGGCTGTGCTGAGATCATTTCCCTCATTCTATTTTGAAGATAAAGTTTCTTTGTTACCTTGGATCATGGTTTAAATTAGGTTAACTTCCCTCCTTTTTCTGATTTATATGATGAGGTGATTGCTTAAAGATGGGAATTCTCCTAAAGTCCAGATCTTGACAAATAGTACGACTCTGTCGTCTAAGGCAGAACCTTGGGAGTTATCCAAGACTCCCCCCTCTCCCTTACCACACACATGTTCAATTAATCATCATAGCCTGATGATTTTTTTAAAAATCAGAACTTGTTTCGGGACTACAGAAAATCAGAAAGCATAGTGTAAGTAACAAATATGAACCAATCATCAGGTTTGTGGATTTATAGCATGTTGTCTCGTATATACACTTTAGGTATCTTTTTAAATAAGTAGATTATTACATACAAAGATTCAGCCCCTGTCCTGATTTTGGTCTTTTTCATTTCCATGGTCTTTGTATTATTACCACAGAGAGTGTTATACTGCATGTTTATCTATGCATATTTTATACTTTATATATTCATCAACTTGCTTATTTTATTCACATTGTTCTTGAGATCTGAGAACTAGATATTGAAGTCTAACCCACTATTTTGAAATGATGTAATATTCCATTATTATAAGTAATTATCACGTATTAATAGTCTTGACATTTAGATTGTTTCTACTTTTTTCTATTACAGATGTGCTGCAATAAATATCCATGTGTCTGTCTTCCTGTACAGACTCTGTACCGCTCTTCTCTGGAGTGCAGTAGCTCTGGTGCCCTGGAGTCCTGCAAATACCATAGTTACAGGCACCTCAAAATGTTGACCTCCTTTATTGGTGCAGGTGGCTGGGGCCTGAGACATTAGGGTTGTTTGATTAGCAGCCTTCTCCTCTTAACCAGCATATGGTGTCGATCATTTGTACAATGTCTAGTGAGGTATCTGACCCCCTATGTACAGAGGCTTGCTTATATAAATCAACCATAGGAGCCTATCAATATGCAAAGTAACTCTATGAGCTAGTATTATTTTTAATTAATATTTTAAAATTTGTATTAGTACATGTTTGCAGTACATAATGATTACATTCATCCTGGGGAATTGGTACATAACACATCATAAGGTCTATTATTATCCTTATTTTATAGACAAGGAACCTGAAACACAGAGGTAGTTATGCAACTTGACCAGATTAAGCCACGAGCAAGCTGCAGAAACCGTGACTAACACCTCTGTAGTGCTGAGCGTAAACTGCAGTGTTCCTCTAGGTAAGCAGTGAGGAGCGGGCTGGAGGTAAACGCACCTTCAAGTTCACTAGAGAAGGTCACATTGCTCCTCCAAAGGTTATACTCATTCACCCTCCCACAGAATCATGTGAGAGCTTCTGTGTCAATCTGACAGCTGAGTCAAATTTATGTTTTTGTTGTTTGCATTTTGTTTTCCTTGATTTACAAATGATTGAATGTATTTTCATAACTTTTACGTCTATTCATGTTTCTTATTTGTTACTTGACTATTCCTATCCCATGACCTTTCTCTTATTGTTTTTCTTACTAATTTCTGAGGGTTTATTATGTAAACTGGATATTAATTCTTTGTGTCACTTTTTTTGTGTATTTCTCCTTCCAGTTCCTAGGGAGAATTGATACATTGAACTAAAGTTTAAGAATTTTATTGCGAATACTATATTTTCATTTTAAATTTACTTTTAAAAAAGATGGAATCCCTATAAGTCACTATTTCTGAGAAAATCTATAGTCCCTGTACCGGCTGGGTAATAGAACTACCTCACTGTCAGATATCAGAGAAGGTTAATGATTCATCTTCCCAAGGTGGGTGAATATGACCAAGCTCCTGTGAAAAACATAGCTTATACTTTTATAAAATTTTTTGTTTTTATTTTTAGTATATGTTTGCAGTATATAATGATTACATTCCTCACGGGGAGTTGGTACATGTACAAAACACATCTTAATTCTTCTTAATTCTTTCTTAATTCTTTTGTTTCTGAGACTGGGTCTTGCTGTGCAGTTCAGGCTGGCCTTGAACTCAGCATGTATCCTAAGCTGTCCTCAAACTTGTGGCAATTCTCCTGCCTCAGCCTCCTGAGTGCTGGGGTTATAGGCATGTGCCACCACGCCCAGTTTAATACATTTGTCATCCCCTTTTCCTCCCTTTCTTGCCTCCCTCCATCTCGTGATCCCCTTGTCATCTGAGAAAGATCCAACTCCCACCACTTATATATTTAATGCATTACTATCTATAATGTCTATGGTTTTCTTGAACAAATCTAGGTTTGTTTGTTTCTAGTTAGGAATTATGAGCTATTTGTCTTTGGAACAACCAAAAATATTTTGATATTATAGAAAATCTCTGCCTGTGACAATAAGGACACTTTGAAACTTTACTACCATAATATGCAAAGTAAATTTTAACTTAATTCTTAGGGATGGACATACTCTAAATAATCTTTCATATCCTTTAAACACAGGGGAGTTGTAACAATAGCTTTGTATTTTCTGTATTTTCTTTTTTTTTCTCATTGAGTTTATTGGTACATTTTAGATGTACAGTACAGTTACATTCATTATTGGGATCTTGTACCTTTACATGACAGGTCTTGGTTCTCATTTTTTCCACTTACCCCTGCCCTCCCTTCACCCCCCTCCTCCCTTCCCTTTTTACTAATGCTTTATTTCCATTTTTTCATTTCCTCATATTTTTTCTTTTCCTTTATTTCCTTTCAACAGCACATATCTTCTCAAGTTGCCTGTTACTAATGGCCAGGCTTTCAGTTTTAATTTATTTTTCTAAACTTTTTATTGTGGAAAAGTGTTAGACTTAGGGAAAGTTTGCAAAAATTATATGGATTGTCCTTATAAACTCTTCAATCAACTGCCCTTACTGTTAAAATCATATACAACTATAGCATGGTTACCAGAATTAAGAAATTAGCATTGACACAGCTCTATGAACTACAGACTTTATATGGATTTACCAGTTTATCGTCATCCATCCCCAGGGTCTCATCCAGGGTCTCACACTGCACTCCTGCGTGCGCCTATGAAGAACAGGGTCTTGCCATCTGACCCCGATTGTTTCTGATGGGGGACAGTTTCTTGGTTTCCGCCTTTCTCATGCTGCTGATGATCTGGAGGGACCCTCGCCAGGTAAGTGCCTGGCCTGAGTTTGGTTGATGTGTTCCCATGACTAGTCTGGGGCTCTGAGTTGATTTAGAGAGCGTCACTGAGTGACGCGCTGTTCCCATCTCACGAGGAGGGAGAGGACGCCCTCGTGAGGTCACAGGTGGTATTGACCTTCATCATTTGGTGAACACCACATTTCTCAGGTGTCTCCGCTGCAGAGTTTCTGTTTCTCTCTTTTCCGCTCTACTCTTAGGCAGCAAGTCCTTCGGCCTGCTCATCATTGACGGGTAGGTGAGTGCATGTTCCTGTGGCAGGAGGCATCTACGAATATTGCTTGGAATTCTTTCAAAGGAAGATCCGTCAATTCTCCCCTATTTGTGTGTTTATTTATTCAAACCAGCACGGACTTGTATATTCATTCTACATCCTGAGTTATATACCAATATTACATTATTTATTGCACAGTTTAAATTGTTTCAGCATTGGTCACTTAAAGCTCTTTCAGGCTGGTTCCTGTGTCCCTTTGATATACGGTTTCTCTCAATAATTATAGCGCCCAGCAGTAAATGCTGCCCAAAACAGTTATTTCTGTAGATTTCCAATAGTGATTTTTCTATTTCTTCCCTCAATTTAATAAAGATAAACTAAAGAAAATTAGGGGGTATTATTTTTTCTTTGACACAGGCTGTGATCCTTCCAAATTTTGAATATTGAACCTATCTCCCCTCTCCATATCCAAGCTTTAAGAGATCTGGGTTTGAATTTCAGCTTTGACACTTCAGGCTATCTGTAGTTAGGCAAGATGTAAAATAGCATCTAGATTCAAAGTTCTGACACCAAATGTGTGGCATTTTTTCCTCTATACTAAATAATCCTCCAGCACTCTCTCTCTCTCTCTCTTTCTCTCCTTCTCCCTCTCCCTCTCCTTCTCCATCTTCCTCTCCCTCTGTCTCAATTTTTTGAGACAGGGTATCACCATGTAGTCCAGGCTGATCTTGGACTCACTTTGTTGCCCAGGCTGGCCTTGAACTTGAAGAGATTCTCCTGCCTCAGCCTCCCAAATACTGGGATTACAGGTGTGCAGCACCACACCCTGCTCCCTCCAGTTCTCTTGGAAACCAATTGAGTACCCGGAGTCAGCACAGGAACCCCAGGTTAAGGGCTTAGTCTCACAAGCCTGCCCTAATGTCAGATACCAATTGAAAGCCCTACGTTACCTCTTGTGCTTATGACCGACTGGCTATATAATTCAAGGGTTCCCATGATCCCCTCCTTGGGCTAGATAATTTACTATTTCGATTTATGAAACTTAGAACTACTCCATTCACGAATGTTGATTTATTAGGAATGATGTAGTGTTTAAGAATAGCCAAAGGGAAGAAGTGCGTAAGACCAGGGAAGGCATGCAGAGCTCTGTGCCCTGTTTTGTACACCATCTTCCATCGCCGCCAGGTGTTTAAGAACCTGGAAGCTCTCTGAACTCTATTGTTTAGGATTCTTTTGATATATAGGGATGATTAAATAAACCGCTGACCGCCAAAACTGAACCCCATAGCAAGCCCTCCTCCCTCATTTAGCCTCTGAAAGTCACCTCATCAGCATAAAATCGGGTATGGCCGAAAGGAATTCATTATGAACAACAAAAACACTGCTCTCAGCCCATCACTCTGGAAATACATCAACTACATTACAGAATTATAAAAATAGGTAGATGAATTGATTAGTGCGTTTAACGTTCCCAGGGCCGAAGAAGATGGATAGTCTTATTCTAGCCTCCACCAGCACTACCCTTGCCTCCATACTCCTGCCATTGCAAATCTGATGTGACCTCGTCTTGTTGAGACTTAGCTACTTCTGCCAGTTATTGTAAACAGTAGTTCCCAAGCCTGGCTTTTGAGTAAAATCACCTGAGGAAACTTAAAGATGAACGCCGTAAGTACGGATGGCCTCCGACTTGCCATGATTACAGCTTTCTGAGGGTGCACATTTGATACACAGTCGCTAGAAATTGGACTTTGAGTTTTTCCTAGATTAGTGATGTGCTGTACAGTTTCTGATTCTGGGCATCAGCCGAGGACCACGGCTCCTAGTCAGTCACACGAACATGAGTGTAAATAACAACACTCTGCAGCGTACCGTGTTACTAAGCCTTGAAGTTTGTTATGTTAGGTGTCCTAAATGCATTTTCAACTTACAACACTTTCATGTTATGGTGGGTTTATTGAAACATAGCCCTACCGTTAGTCAAGGAGCATCTATACACGATTTCAATAATGGAAGTTTTTCTTTGTTTTTGCATAATGGGAAAAATTACTCAACAGAAGACCTTTGCTTTTGAAAGGCAATTTATGCTCAATGGTAGAATTACTTTATCATTTAACAAAAGTTTGAGGCTGAATCCTAGCAAAGAGGTAAGAAGAGTGGTTACTTGGATATCTAGAAGTCTCACTTTCCTCAGGGTATAAAGACGGGGGTCAGTGATTTGCTGTGCTGGAAAATGTACAGTGATTTGCTGTGTCCTTATGCAGAAGCTGTACTGAAAAGACCTTGCATCACCCTCTCCAAGAATTACTCAGGGACATAGTGTGCAACAATGGGGCTCAAATGGAATAGCACTCCCGTATCTGGGGCAAAAGACCTGGAAGAGAGAAGGAAGCAGCTGAAGGCAGAAATATTTTTCTCAGGTCCACCTGCGATTTTGGGCTGGGCAGGGACTGGCAGGAAAAATGGGCTCTTTCTGTTGTTGGATGCAGACACCCATCATTTTCTGGGGACCCACCAGTACTTCCCTGAATAGTGCTCTAAGACTTAGTTATAGGAAGAAGAATCTTTCCAGCAGTAGACTGTTAGAGCCTTGTCCTATGGTGGAAGTGGTTACAGAAGTGGGGATTTTAAGTAGACCTTTCCCTTGTGTTGGAGTCTTGGCCTCCAGCCAGTCATCAGTCCCACACCGCTGAATCTGCCTTTGTTGAGGGGTTGGGCCCATGGGAACCAGTGTTGTTGTACTGGGCCGTTAGGAGTCTCTTTTTCTCATCTTTGCCTTTGATCATACTTATTTGAAGCAACCCCTGGACTGTTTCCTTCTCTTTTTAGAGTACATTTTATAAGAAAAATTTCAGTGTGTGTATGTGTGTGTGTGTGTGTGTGTGTGTGGTGGGGAGAGGTGTTAAAAGGCCTGGAGATATTTTCATCAGATCCTCAAGTTGAAATGACAATTTGCTGTACACATAATTTTATGCTCAAACTTGCTATTGATTCCTCTAACTCTTTGATGCTAGGGTTACTGTGGAAAAGGCTAAGTCAAATTTAACTCATATATATATATATATATTACCTGGTTTATTATTTTTATCTCTGGAAGCTTTGAACCTTTTTCTTCATGGCTTGATATTCCTCCATACCACTGGAAGCTTTCACTAGCCTTATATCAGTTCTTCATCTTTCATGCTTTCTAGTCGAGCATGATTGAACAGAAAGCCACTTTTTTTTTAATTTTATTGAGTTTATTGGTACATTTTAGGGATACAGTACAGTTACATTCAATCTTTTCATTCTCACATTTTTTTCTTTTCCCTTTTTGTTCTTCCCCTACACATCACACCTTCCCTACACCTTTAGCTCCTTTCCTCCCATTTCTAAATGTCAGTAATCTTATTAGAATCTTATACATTGTTGCAGAATATTCACACCAGGGGGACTATTTGGTATTTACACATGTGTGACTTATTTATTTCACTTAGGAGTATATCTTCAATATGTATCCATTTTCCTATGAATGAATCTATTCTCTCTCTCTTTATG